>NW_024352783.1:7767883-7956416 GCF_902729225.1 Pteropus medius
CTGAAATACTATGCTGAAGCCCCAGAAGCACATGGGTGCCAAGTTAAACCTATCTTTTAGAAAGGTTGCTCTGCTGTATAAACCAATACTCATGCAAAATGTTCTGGGCAGACCCAATAATTAATGGGCAGTCTCGAATCCTTTATGAAATAAGTAGTTGGGGTGGGGGTGGGGCAGGAAAATTAATAGGCTAGGGCATGAGGAGGAAGATACACCTAGGACCAAGTGCTGATTATCTGTTCCCAATGAGTGTGGTATTTCACACCCATAAATTGTGAAACCTTTGTTTTACAGCCTGCCTCTGTTTTCCTCTTACCTGTGGGTGTCTTTCTCCTAGTATTTCTTCAGAAATATGCAAAGCTTTTTCATACATCCTTTGTGCTTGTGATGGCTGCTTGGAGAACAGAAGGTAGCGAGCATAGGCATCTAAGCACATGCCAAGGAGGAGGTGGGTATTGGCTTTCTCTTCCACTAAGAAGAAAATAAGAGCATTGCTTGGATATAACAAGTACAAGATAGAAAGTGAGGCAGAGAATTGGCCAACCTAACCTAATCTTATTCTTACCAAGACCTATGAATATTTCATGTAACCTAAGTACTTTAGCCTTGTACTTTTTACACAAAGGTGACAATTTAGGTGGATTACCATCTAAATTGGTTCCTGAACCCAATTCCAACATGTGTATGTATGTGTGTGTGTTGGGGGTTGGGGGGGGCGGGATATAGGATTCCCCAACCAACAAGCAATTCTCAGACATCAGCAGGGTGTCCAAAGAAATCAACTCAATTATGACACTATCTACCCAGAGAGAGCATCAGATTCCACAAGTTAAAGGTTAGTCCTACAAGACTACACACCCTACTCCCCAACTTCAGACACTAGTTGCAAGTCCCGGTTGTTACCTATGCTTTTGACAACCAGCTACAAACTGAAGGTTCCAACAACCCCCTTCAATTCAGGATGCCAATTAGAAGTCCAGGTTGTTACCAGGTTGGGAATCAGGTTGCCAAGACTCCCTCTTTGGGTTTCATTAACTTACTAGAGTGGATCACAGAACTGAGAGAAACATTTTACTTAGATTACAGGTTTATTATAAAAGGATATAACTTAGGATCAGCCAGACAGAAGAGATGTATTGGACAAGGTATGTGGAAAGGGGCACGGGTTTTCCATGCCCTCTCCAGGTGTGCCAGCACCTCTACAAGTTCACCAATCCAGAAGTACCACAAACCCCGTCCTTTCTGGGGTTTTATGGAGGCTTTATTACATAGGTGTGACTGATTCAGCCTCCAGCCCCACATCCCTTCCTAGAGTTCCAACCCTATATTCAAATGGTAGTTCTCTGGTCAACCAACCCTCATTCTTAGGTGCTTCTAAAAGTTGCCTCATTAACATAACAAAAGACCTTTCTTTCTTTGGCACTTTGTAAATTCCAAGGGTCTGGGAGCCAGGACCTGGACAAAGACCGAATAAATGAATGACCAAATATATATTTCTTTTAAATCACAAGTATCACATTAGTAATCAAAGAAACATGCACTGAAGCCACAGTAAAATTCCAGTTCATACCTACCAGATCAAAAAAGTTTAAGTCCAGTAATAACAAAGATATGGAACAACAAGAATGCTAACACATTGCTAGTGAAATGTAAACTGGTAAAACCATATTGATAAGCAATCTGGTAATATCTAGTATATGCACTCCAGCAATTCCGCTCTTGGATACATGCCCTAGGGAATATCTTACATGTGTGCACAGAGACACAGGTCCAGGAATGTTCAAAAAGGTATTTTCCACAGCAAAACACGTAGAACGTACATATCCATTAAAAGGAAAACTGTAGTATATTCATACAATGGAATACTATACTGCGGTTGCAGTGAATGAACCAATCAGGGCCACCTCTAGCCTGTACCACTCCTTGCAAGGATGGAAAAAAAGGCTCAACCTCACTCCTTACCCCAGTGGGCTAATCAGAGGAAGTTCTGGACAAATGCAACCCAGCAGACATGGTTTGGCAAGCAAAACAGGGCCTTTATGTTAGGAAAACTGATGCTTTTAGTACCAACATGTATAAATCTCAACAACATAATGCTGAGTGAAAAAACATTGCAGAAGCAACTGTACAGTATGATACCATTCACATAAAATTTAAAAGCATATTAAGCACGTTGTATATTGTTTACTGATATATGCAAGTGTAATGAACAGACAATGATAAAGACCAAATCCAAATTCAGGATAGTAGTTATACTAAGCAAGAATACACAGGAGTTTAAACTTACCAAAAAAAGTTTTAAAGCACATACTGTAAAATACTTAGACTTGACAAAGCTAAGAGGAAGGTATACAGGTATCTGTTAAAGTCTCTACACTTTATTTTTGCTTGACATCTTTAAAAAACTACAGAAGAAAAGCGCAGAACTAACTTTTCTGAATGATGTCAGTAATGTGAAATACACACTGGAGAAATTCCAAAAACATAGACAAGGAAACAGAGGAAAGTGTAAACATAAAGGACAGAGGAGAGGCCAACATACAGTTAAATGACGTTCCTGAATAAATGACCATAGCAAAGTAGAACTAACTGTTCAGTAATCAAAGATGTAGTACAGAGAAGCTCAAGAGAACTAGATCTTAAAAATGGAGGTTCATCACAGACCAGGCAAAATTCATAAAAAGACTAATCCCCTAATTTTATACTAATAAAACTGACTCCTACAAAGCAACCAGGCAGGAGAAAATAGGCTATCTACAAAAGAAGGCAAATAAGTTGGCTTTGGAATTCTCTGCAATAAACCCCTTCTAAAATTCCAGGTCACAGAGAAAAAACAACTGGGGAAAGAAAGGTAGAAGAATGTTAAACTGTACCCACTTTACAGAAGAAACTGAAAAAAGAAATGTTTTTCCTCTGAGTTAAAAATACCTTGAAGAAATTTTTAGGTTACCTCTAAATAGAACCATATGTATGCCTTCCTTCCAAAATATAAATGGGATTTTAGTGAGGAAAATGTCCCTATAAAAGGGACAAAAGAAATAACAAAACAAAAGAAATAACAAAAAACTGAAACTTTTTAAAATGCAAAAATTAAGGCAAATATCACTTTTAATATCTATTTAAATAAGTTTTAAGATTCTCTATCATAGGACAATGATACTCAGCTTAGGTTTTTAAAAAATCCAAATACAGCCTTCTACAAAAGACTGACAACAAAATGACTCAAAGTTAAAAGACTAAGATACAGTCAACAATGTAAAACTAAAATTTGTGACAAAAAAATTGGACAAAAAATCATTTTCTCAGAAAGGGATAATTCACAATGACATATCTAAAACCTTGAATAGCATAGAAATATGTATAAAGAAAAAATTTGTCCAGAATGACTAGACAAAATCAGCAAGAAGACTTGAACAACACTATAAACCAACAAGACCTAAGAGACATAGAAACTCCATCCAAAAACAGAGGAATACACATTTCTTTCAAATGCACATGCAACATTCTCCAGGTAAAACCATATAACAGGCCATAAAATGAATCTCAATAAATTTAAAAGGACTGAAATCATACAAAACATGTTTTCTCTGACCACAACAGAATGAATTTAGAAATCAACAACACAAGGAAATCTGGGAAATTCATAAATATGTAATTAACCAACATACTCCAAAATATCCTAAAGATCAAAGAAAAAACGCGCAAGAAAAATTTGAAACGTGAAAACAACATACCAAAATTTATGTGACGCTAAAGCAATAGAGGGAAATTTATAGTTTTAAATGTCTCTATTAGAAAGATCTTAAATGAGTAACCTAATCTTCCACCTAATAAACTAAAAAAAGAACAAAATAAGCCCAAAGGAAGCAGGAGACATAAGGATTTAAGTGGAAATAAATGAAATATAAATAAAAACAACAAAGTGAAACCACAAGTTGGCTCTTTTTGAAAAGATCAACAAAACTGACAAAAACCAAGGAGAAACTATGAATAAAATAATCAGGAAGACCGTTCATAAATTGAGACTAGTAAACATAACACGGGGGGGCTAAACCATAAATAAATTACGTTAGTAAATATATCACATTCCAGCAAACTCTTACATAGTACTTGAGTACTAGTCACAGTACTAGGGCACTGAATTCCCATAACAACTCGATGAGGTAAGTTGTGCTACTATTCTTATTTTATTGATGAGGAAACTGAGAAAAGTTAAGTCACCTGTCTACAGTCACACTGCTAGTAAGCGGAAGAGCCAGAATTCAAACTCAGGGTCCAGACTTCAAGCCCTCACGAAACCAAATATGCCACCAAAAAATACTTCGACTTTCCAGAAATTTTTTTTTAAAATATGAAAAATGAAACTTTCAGCTCAAAGAAAGAAAGAGGAAGGAATCAATGGAAAAAATCTGTTAAAGAGAAGAAATCCATAAAATTAAATACTAGGAGAGGAACAGAGAATATAGTAAACTATGCATTCAAAATATAATTCCATAATAAAGTTTCTTCTAGGAAAATACAGTTCCCCAAAATTCTTTCATAAATGCATATTCACTTATTTAACAGATATTAACACCGTTCTTGGCACTGTCCTAGGTACTGAAATCAAAACAAGAAAACTGAAGAAATTTAAATGTATGAGTAGTCAAGGAAGGAAAATAAAAAGTTGCCAGAGAATTGACTCCAAAGGAGATCTGGTCCACGTGGTTTTACAGATCTCACGACTTTCAAGGAATAGCTCATTCCTATGTAATACCCCATACCTAGGCCAGAACAGAAAATATAAAAAGCATACCAATTTATTTTACCACATTAACAAACCCATAATGACAAGCACAAGAAATAAACTATGGATCTCACATAAGAAAATAAATGCAAAAGTTCTAAATAAAATCTCAGCATTAAATATTATCCAGTAGTATACTAAATAAACAATTACTAGCAAGCCTAGTTTGCTCTAGATATATAATAATAAATCTATTCATATAATTTGGCACCAAATCAGATATAAGACAAAGTTGTCCATCACCACCCACTATTATCTAATGTTATTCTGTGATTATAGTTAAATTTAACAGAAGTATAACTGAAAAGAAACAATTATGATTTCCTAAATGTATAGTTATATATCTAGAAATAGTGTAATATCAACTGAAAAGCAAATAGTTTAGTAAAGTGTCCACTTGGAATCAAATGTAATAAAATAGTTGTCACATCTATGTGAATAAATCTGTAAGGAAGAGCCATACCACGTTCCTCAATGGGAAGACTCAAAATTGCAAATAAAGTGTAGTGAGTGAGTGACTTCTCTTGCTAGCACAGTTGCTGTTTGTCCTAGTATCCACTCTTTCAAGCAGAGGGGATTCCCATCCTGTTAGGAATGGATTCTGATCAGTTTTAGCCAATCATGGTATTTCATCTCTCTTGCCAAGGAAGGACTGAGTTAGAAATGCCATGTGACCCAGTTCTAGCCAGTGAGAAGTAAGAATAAATCTACTTGGGGACTTCTAGATTACCTTCATTCTAAGAGAAACATCAAAGAAGTCTCCTTTTCCTCTGGACATTGCCATTTCTGGATGAGATTCCTGGGACCTGGTGGTAAGTCACTTTCCAACCAGAAAGGGAGAATGAAGAGAAAGCCCACACACTGAGAATGACAGTAAGGAGAGATGGAAAGAACCTTATCCTTCAGGAATTCAGTGAACCATATATCAGCTAATTCAGCAGCCTGCCCCCTTTTGTTGAACTGCCAGTTATATGAGATAGGTGTCCTTACTGTTTAACTTAATTTGGTTAAAATTTTGTGTCATTTGCAGTCAAATGCCAACTTCTGGCAATCTCCCCAATGTACAATGCAAATCCAATAATTCAGTCTCAAAGCACTTTGGGGACTTGACAAAATGGTCTCAAATTCATGTAAAAATATCTAAAATTCATGTGAGAACTGAATGAAACTAAAATGTAAAATTTTACATAAGAAACGTGAGATCTATATTGCCATACAACTCAAATATATAATACCATACAATGCAAACAATGTATACTGTTATAAGTTTCATCAGATGAGTAAATAAGAATGGAAAACCCCAAAAGAAAGCCAAGCATATACTAATTAATACATAAGTACATAATAGTGAGATTATCTTTAAGAAAGTAGTTACCAACTTCATACCAAAGTTAATTGCAGCTATATTAAAAAAGTAAATGTTAAAACTGTTTAGAAATAAAGAAAAAAAAGACAATTAGAAGGAAAGATGAGTGAATACTTATGTTTTCAAAGCTGAAAAATACCTTTCTAAGCATTAAGCTCTGAAGAGCAGGGACTTTTGTTTGCCTCATTTGCTTCTATGAGAATCCTAGAACAATACCTGGCACAGAATAGCTACTCAATGTTTATTAAAAATTAATAAAATCAAAGAAAAAAACGAATTCGGTCAGATCTAATTCCCTCGAAATTAAAGAGTTGCGCAAGTCATGCTGATTCATTAATATAAATTTTTAAAAAGAAACATGCAAAAACTAAATATCTTCTATAGAGAAGTAAAACTAAAAAGCAAATGAATGATAAAGATTCAGGAGAGTAGTGTCTCTGAGGCAGGAAGTGGAAAGGGATTGGGGCCAGGCACACCACACAGGGCTTCAAAGGTATTGTTAATGTTGTGTTACTGCCTGTTCCCATTATTCTTTAAATAAACTATACAAATATTAGTTTCACATTTTTTAAATTAAAAAAAACCCTCCTATCTCTATATCCACGAATTTACGGAGAAGGAAGAAGCCAACGGGATAGAGTTAATATTCTTGTAAAAACACACCAACAAATGATTAACTTCACTGCTTATCAAAGAAACACTAGTTAATGTATCAATGCCATATCATCGATCTGACAAAGGTTACAAAGACAAATGCACTTTGGGGAGGAGGGGCACATTGCCTTATCACAATAGAAACTAATAATGGTTATATTTTTTGAGTAGCTGCTATGTATTAGGCATTGTTCTAAGTGTTTCACATATATTAACTCAGTCAATCCTAAGAGTCCTATGAGAGAATATTACTCTAAATCCCATTCTAAGGATCAAAAGCATATATGGATTAACTAATTTGACCAAAGTCACAAAGCAAATAAATTAGCAGAACCAGAAAATGTAAATTAACACCATCCTTTTGAAAGCAATTTTGCAATATCCATCACTAACCTTAAAATGTGCTACTTTTGACATGGAATTTCAGTGCTAAGAATCTATTCTAAAGAAACAGGTCTGGACACTACCTTATGTTTGATGGCAGAAGAATGGATGGACTACTATGAGATACACCTTTCTGGATTGAACACAAGCATTCGTCTCCACACCCTCCCAAAACATCACTATAATCAAAGTGAAAGGAGGAAAAAGATATAAAACTACAAGAAATAAAGACAAATCAAGGGAGATAACAAAGATCAAAAAATTGTAGGAGATGAAAAGTAGAGAAAAAACTGGTAAGTGACTAAGCACAAGAAAAGAAGATGAAGACTGAATGCCTACAGACAGCTATGCCAGTGAAAAGCAGGCCAATTTATACCATAGAACCCTATAAAAACTTAGGAATTAAAGCACTATGGTGAAAGAGGGATTTGTCATATACATATAAAACAAGCAACAAAAAATCTATTGACTTCAGAGGAAACAAAAGATACAGAAAAGAAAATGTAATTATGTAATCATATTACTTCGTTCGGCAACACTGTACATTCCAAATAATGTAGACACGACCAAAAATTACCCTAAATCTTCACTATTCTGCAAGTCAGATTTGAAAAATATTAAATCAAGAAATAATAATGTCATTCAGAAATACAAAGGAAAATACTAGAAGAAATTTGTTGAGTTGACGATGATCCTGGGAAGATGTGTGGCAAGGAAATGCTGTATTTAAATTCTTATAATGTTCTTTGACTTTTCATATACAGGTAATAGTAGAAAGTAATTTTAAAAATAAAAATAAAAATGTGTTGCAAAAAATTACAGACTATTCAGGAAAACACAAATATAACAAAAAACCCCTATAAATCTACCAACCACAGATAATCACTGTCTATATTTTGGTATCATTCAGCTCTTATTCTATATCTATATTTAATCTACATATTTTAGAAAATTAGGCTCCTCCTAACTATATTGTTTTGTAATCCTATTTTCACTGCATTTTTTATGAGCCTTTTCTCAAAAATTACATATATATCTACAATATGAGGAGTAAAATGAGTACACTATACCAGGAGTCCCCAAACCCCAGACCATGGAGCACTAGTGGTCCATGGCCTATTAGGAACTGGGCCACACAGCAGGAGGTGAACAGCAAGCTAGCAAAGCTTCAACTGTATTTGCAGCCATTCCCCAGCACAAGCATCACTGCCTCAGCTCCACCTCAGATCATCAGGCATTAGAGGTCCCTGGTGCCAAAAAGGTTGGGGACCACTGCCCTATACCAAGTTTTAATGTGATCTGAAATAATGTACCCTTGGGATAGAGTTAATCATGCCAATAAAAAGCATATGAATTTGATAAGGAATTTGTTTTGTTCAAAACTGGGAATCTATTCCTTTAGAAAAAAATAAGATTAAGAATAATGTAACACATTCTACTGCTTAACTAGTAAAATATAACAATGTTTACAACGGAAATCAGTTTGCTCTCTCTAATAAGAATTCCTTTGCCTAGGAAAAAAGTGTTTTCACAACATATAACTAAATTTAAAAAAATTAAATTATCAAGTAGTATAGACAGTATAATCCCTAATTTGTTTCTTAAAATATAAATAGCATAGGGTGAAAACAATCCTGAAAAGACATACACCAAAAAATAAACAGTAGTTCTTTCTTGGATAGTGTGATTGTGGATGATCCTTATTTTCTTCTTAATACTTTTCTAAATTTCCTTCAATGCACTGGTATTATTTCTGGAATTAGAAAAGCTTTACATTCTTAAGAAACTGTCAATGCTACAAATGAAAGATAACAAGAATGTGGATAGTTCATAAGTGACATATTTGATAGCTAGACTTGTATTTATATTTTTTGTGAATTTCCTCAAAGTACTTCCACTACTTGGGGAGTTGTAAGTGGTTTGGGACTTTTGGGCCTTTTGTCCTTTCATTAAACAACCACTGAGCCTGTGTCAGGCACTGCTCTAGATACTGAGAATTTAGCAGTCAATAAAACAGATGAAGTCTCTATCCTCCTTAGAGAAGACAAATACTAAAAACTTGAACAAAAATATACTTTAGCAGTGATACAAACACAAGCACACAACACACACACACCCTACTTTCTTAAGTGCAATTAAGAAAAGTAAAGGAGGATAAAGTATTAGGGAGACACTAAGGTGGGAAGAGATTGTTTTAGTCAGGGTAGGCCTCCTGAATGATATCTGAGCAGAGAACTAAATAATAAGAGCTAGCCATATAAAGATAAAGGAGCACAAACTAAGCAGAGGGAACAGCAAATAAAAAGTCCTGGAGATGACAATGAGCTTGGGATACACGAGAGTGAGAAAAAGATCAGTGTGGTGAAAGTAGAATGAGCAAGGGGGAGGGCAGCAGTAGATGATGTAGAATAGGTAGTTGGGGTCAGATTATGTAGGGCCTTATAGGTCAGTCCACAAAGGGATTCTGAATTTATTCTAAAGGTGAAGCAAAGGCACTGAATTCTTAAAAGATTACTTTGCCTGCTACATGGATAACAGACTGTATGAGGTAATGAAGGGAGGCAGGAAAACTTGTGATATTATTACAGGTGTCCAGGCAAAAGACAATGATGACCTGGACCAAAGTGGTAGAGCAAGAGGAGACATGGTCTGAAATGGATATATTTTGATGGTTAATCCAATATAATTTGCTGATGAATTACATATAGGGAATGAGGAAGAAATCAAAGATTCTTAGGTTCTTGGCCAAAGCAACTGAGTGAATGGTGGTGTCATTTACTAAACCAAGGCTAAGTGGTAGAGAAATAAGTTGGTGAGTGGCAGAAATCAAGAGACTCATTTCAGATATATTAAGTGTGAAATGACCATTAGCCATTCAGGCCACGATGTCAGGTAGACAAATCTGCAGTTCATATGCAAGTTGGGGCCGAAGGTGTAAAATTGATATTAAAGGTATGGAACTAAATGTTATCTCCTAGGACGTGAGGGCAGAGAGAAAAAGAGAAGAGGGCCAAAGACAGCCCTGAGGTCCACTAACTTTAGAGGTGGCAAAGGGGAAGCCAAGTAAATAAAGTGTTACCAATAGTGTTTCCACCTGGGTGAGAGCTGCTATAGGTATAGTAAGATAAGGAACGAGAACTAGTGACCTTAATAAAGGGAACTTCAGTGAAGTGATGAAGAAAAGCTGGGTTATGTTCAAGAGAAAACTGGAAGACAATTGAGTACAGCCAACTCTTTCAAGGCATATTTACTACTTTAGAGACATTAGAGTTGACTGCTCTACCTCAAACATCTTGCTAGCTCTTGGTATAAAGTAAGTGAAATAATGAAAGAATCAATGTCAAATCTGGAAATTCCCAATACTTCAAACCATATTAAGAAACCCAAATGGTTTAGAGCTAGAGAGCTTCCTGCCCAGCCCTTTCTGTTCCTAGCATAACTAGGAACAGAAACAGTAGTTGCTCTTCTGTTCCTAGCATAACTAGGAACAGAAACAGTAGCTCTCTTTAAGCTCTTCCCTTAACAATGAGGATGAAATGCAAAAACATGAGCTGCTCTCCATCTTTCATAACTTGGTGTATATCTGGGACCAAAAGGAAATTAATTAGCATTGTGATTGGCAGCTGAACCTTCCCTTTCTGCTCAATTTTCCAGAGGTTACATATAATAAAAGTCAACAGATAAATTATGAACATGTCGCCAAGGGATTAAAAAAAAAAAAGTGGTCAAGTCATTTATACAAAACATCTTATTCCAAATCCTCTAAGACCTTAAAAATAGCCACTTAATTTCCAAAATGGATGACTTTCCCTCTCCCAATTCCCTTTATTGCAGAGTAACAGTGAAGCGCTTTATAGCAAAATGTCCAGAAAACAGTCAGGTGTCCCTACCTGACAAAATGTCTTCTGCTAATTCCTTTTCTCTTTCAATTTTTTCCTCTAGAGTTGAAATGCAGAATTCATAGCCAGCAAGAGCGAATTCCTGTCTGTAAAGCAAAGATCAGCAATCGACTGTTCACTTTTTCACAAACTCCTCTTTTATCCTCATTTTCTCAGCTGGGGTTTTAGTATTATCAATAAATGAAGTGTAAGATGGGAAGAGGAATTTTGTTTAAAGCCCATAAGGGGTATCAATCTGCCATTTCTCAAAAGTGGTTATTTTTTTTCTAGTCACCCATTTAATGTAATTTAAAACAGAAAAAGCTAAGAGTGCAACCATAGTTTTAATAACTGACATAACCAGCAATTTTCATCATCTCCCACTAACAGTTTCAAGGGAGTCAGTTTCTCTGTGAAAGCCTACACCTGCTCAAAGTAATACTAATATGAATGGAGGCTAAGGCCACCCTGCACTAGGAATCTAACTACTGACCTCATACAATTTCTGGAGGTTTATTACCTTTATACTTCTCCCAAGCTGTAGGTCTTTGATGGAATTTTCTTTTACAGAAATGGAACTCCTAGCTTTGGCACTAGAGGGCATTTAGCCTGACTCTAGCCCTGGACCCTCAGTCAATTGGAGAGGATGCCCAAGCAGCAAGCAGACTGACTCTGGACAGAACAAGCATCAACTGCTGGTTTCTATAAAGAGATGCACAGAAACATCAGAGATTCCTTCCCCATCCAGAAGCTTGGCCCTGGTTCTTGCTCTTTGTTCTGGCTCCAGTTTCTTACTGGAATTGGTACATAAAACTCACCCCTTCTCCTCTGGTGTTTTGCCAGGGACCCCCAGTGTTCTCCTCTATTCTCAGAAGAACACTAACTTCCCCAGACCCAAACCTTGACAAACATGGTTTGGTATCTAGCCAGGACATGGGGCAGGGCAGGATGGCCACAGGATGCACTTATTCAAAGCAAAATGTCTATAAACAACTCCCGTAATATCACTCTTTCTAAGCCTCAGGATCTGGCCATATATTTTCTGGTCTCATGCTTTTCTTGATAAAACAAAATAAAAGAACACTTTTGAGGAGAGTACAGAGTAATTTACAGGCTAATTATCAGTGGCTACTACATAAACTTTCACCTCTACAGGACCATAAATTTCTCTTACTCTCCAGTATTATTAGCTTTGGGCTTCTTCTTATCCTAGGGGTTCATACTCCATTAACATCTAGTCCTGTTACTCCTGTAAGGGATATAGATCCCAGCTACAATGCTCCCTGACGGGGTCAACCTCAAGGCTCCCCAAAAGACTTGAAGTCAAATCAAAGGCCCTCAGAACTCTAGCCTATCTAGTGTCCAACCAAATGCAGGGAGACTAAGCAGTTCTAAGAAAGAAGGAGGTGGTGACTAGAGCAGCAGAGACCGGTGTCAGGGGCCCTCACCTCAGTGAGCGCTCACTCATTCTACAGCACCAGGCTTGACGTTATTCCAAATGCCTAGTATTCAACTTCTGCAGCAACTAAAAATGTAAGGAAAAGCTAGTCTTAAGTCTTTCCTTAAATTCGCCCCAAAATATAACTCTCTAGAGGAGTTCTATGCTTACATCCTAGGTGTTTCTTCTTTGAACTCCACCTAGAGAAAGGCACCAGGCTTCACTCAGAAGTTCCCGACCTTTGGCACATATCCAAATTGTTTTCTAAAGCCTTTCCTGTGTAGCTGGCAGACGTTCTTATTTATAAGAATAGAGATTCACCTAATACTTTAAAAATAGCACTGATTTCTGTCTGACTTATCCAAAAATATCTCAACTTCTAGATATTTCCTCTTCCTAAAACCAGCTACTTCATCATCTCTACATGTTTTAAAAACACTGCCCACCAAACAGGCCAATAAGATACCCCTATAGTAACTATCTCACTTAACTTTATATCCAATTTCCTGGTCTGTTGACACATATCAACAAAATGGTTTCTTCAAAGTTTACTACCCCCATCAGCTTTTACATTGCTCCCTCCTCTTCTAGGAAGATGTAAACTAAAGTTCTAACTATAACTTCCTTCCCAGTTCAAGCAGGAACAGAAAACTTGATTAGCTCTGTCACAGTGCAGCCAGGGGTTTAAGGGCTGTATGTCCCGCTCAGCGGGCTAATGGAAGCAATAGGCGAAAACTGGGAAAGACTGAAGATTTCAAATATGAAGAATGGGACACTTTGAGTGTGACACCAATTTTTTGGAGACCCAGATGATTAGCAGGTAAATGAAAATTATATAACATCCCAGGGTCAAAGTCTTCTCCCCAAACCCCAACTCCCTGGCTGCTGTCACACCTAGATTCTGACTATACTTACCTATTCTGAGCAGCATAGATACTGGCCAGCTTTAGAGATATTTCAATTATTGCATTATCTTCCTGTTGGGAAAAAGAAAAATGAAGGAAATTCATGACAAGTAAAATTTCCTCAGAGAATATTTCAGATCAACTTCTAGATTGCCTTTGGCCTAAAAGCCATAGTCTTATCCTTTTAGAGAATTAGGCAACTGTGAGTTCCTCAGCTACCACGCTTTTGCATGAGTGAAAGATTGGCAGTTTTTGTACAAGTCTTAAAGCAAAAAAATCTACCTTTTTTGGCCAAAACACATGTTGGGGGCTGGGTGAAGTTTTCGCGAAGCAAGACTTCTTTGAAAACTGCTTCAGCTAGGGCCCGATCCTAGGCAACATCCTTACCTGCTGCATGCCCCCTCCAAGCAGGTAACTCATTGTCGCTTTAAAAAGTTTTTCTGCCTAAAAGCATAAGGAAAAGATTTTTCTTTTACTTGGGCCCCATTATCTACATGACCCTGGATTTTAAGTAAGTCTGATTCATCATTCCTTGTAAAACACAACATACACACACTCACATTCACATACAGAGAAAAACAGCCTTGTGATGGAAAACAGACTAAAATACCAGTACCCCACATCCTCTGGGCATCTCAAAAACTATTCTGTAGCGAGTAGAAACCAACTTTAGAAATTAACTTCATATCCAAACCCACTGTGGCAGAGACTGAAAACTATCCCCTAATATTCACTCTCCTTTCCATCATTTTAAGTACAGAATCTCCTCAATTTTTAATAGGTCAGCCTCCTTTGCAGTTAGGTATGATCATATGATGAAGTTTTGGCCAAGAGATGCAGAAATGTGAACAATTTTTAAATCATATTTTATAAGAAAGCTGCTTGCCTTCCCTTTTGTTTTTCCTACCTGTAGGCTGGGGTTGAGCCAGCTCACCTATGCAGATGAGGACATATCTTAGAAGGAACCTGGACTTCTAGATCATTTCATGGAGCAAAGGTTACTAGCTCCCTTCAATGATTAGCTACCCGCATACTAATGAATTAGAGAGAAATACACCTCCTTGCTTGAGTCACTCTATTTTGGGGTCTGTTACAGCGGCTCAGCCTGTACCCTTACAGGCTAATAGAGTAGAGTTCCCTTGAGGCTAGTGCTTCACGTATTCAATATATTACAAAGTGATTTACTTACTTACATTTTCAAGCTGACCCCGTACAAATGCCAAGTTGGCCATCTGAAAGCAAATTACAAATTGTTTTTCAGTTTAGAGCATTCTATTACTACTTATTTTAAAACCTTTAAGCTAAAGACTCCTTTTTTGCTTTCACCTTCTAAATAAAAAAAATAGTTGAAAGAAAAGCATGTCACTAATCTTCTAGAACCAAAGTATAAAAATGGTATGAGAGTAAATATTTGCATATATATTTTGTTGATACAAACCAAATAGATCTACTTATCTTCAAAGAAACAAATGTTAATAATAATTGTTTCTTTTTAGTCTGGGACTGAGACTTCTTATAAGTGACACCCCAAGGGTAATGGAAATTTAAACAAAAAGAAAGCTTAGTAAAAACAAAAACAAAAACAAAGAGCTTTAGGACATCCTGAAGGTCCGGAATATAAATAAGGAGAATTAACAACCCTTCTCTTGCATTCATCCTTCGTCAGTGGCTCAGATTGGTTAGAAGAGTTACCAAATCATAAGTGTAAGTGATGGCCTTCTTGTTATCACTCTGATAGGCAAGACGAAGAGCGTCATGCAAAATTAGCTCAGCCTCTTCTGGCTCATCTTTCATGATGCTCAACTGAAAAGAGAAAACAAAGAAAATAAAAGAAAATAAAATGTAAAGAAAGCATATGCATTTGTAACCAGACAGAAGTGGTTATGGATATATATCGCAATATATAGAAGGAAGCTATTCATTCATTCATCAAATATTTATTGAATTCCTACTACGTAGCAAGCATTATGTCTATAATGTCTATAGCCTCCTTTGCAAGCACGTGTGGCCATATGACAAAGTTTTGGCCAACAAATGCAGACAAAAGGAATGTTAGCAATTTTTACATATTTTATTATTTTATAAAGAAGCTCCTTGCCCTACATCCTCTTTATCTTTTCCTACAGGCTGGAAGTGACCCTGTAGGTCAAATAAGCTTAATTACAACTAATGATAAAAGCTAGGAAAGGAACAATAAAGGTCTCTATACTGGAGTCAGAAAAGCTTTTTGAGGAAGTGATAATTAGAGATAGAATACAAATAAGAAATTGTAGGGGAAAATGACCCAAACAGGGAGTAAGGAACAAGCAAAGGCCTTACAGGCTGAAGAGAAGGATTCTTTAAGAACCATTCAAAAAATGAAAAGAAAAGGTGAGAAAGGAGGATGGTGAGTCAGAGTATTTCTGCCAAATGGGTGAACAAAGTAGGATGGTGTCAATCATATAAGGGTCTTGCAGGCCATGGCAAGGAGTTTGAATTTTATTGTAAATGCAGTGGAAAGTCATTCAAAGTTTTTAGGCAAAAAGGTGATATGATCCAATTTACTTTTTTAACAAATCACTCAGGCTGTTGCATGGATTATAGAGGGGGCAATAGGGCAGATGAGACTACTCGGTACTAGGCTGTGGGGATAGCAGGGGAGATAGAAAAAGGAGCTGATTTACCAGATATTTTGGATTTGGTGACAAAAGGATTTGTTGCTGGACTGTTGTTGGGAGGCGGTGGTAAGTATTAAAAACGACTATAAGAATTCCAGGCTGGAAATTTGGGTAGATGGTAGTAAAAAAAAAAAAACGATGGTGAAGGAATGTGTTGGGGAGGCATTTGAGATCAAGACTTTAGTTTTGGGCAGATTAAGCCTAAGAGGTAGACAAGCCTCAAAGCAGAGAAGGTATGTCAGTAGCACACTGCAGCATGGGAATATCAATTTGGACGTTGTTGGCATCAAGGCGGTAGTTAGCCCAATAGAAAAGTTGAGATAACCTGGGGAGAAGACGAAATAGACAAGAATGTGGAGGGGAAAAAAAGAGTTTATACAGAAGAGAACAAAATCGCTCATAAGCAACACTGAATAGCATTTTCAGAACGCTACATACTGTATGTGAAAAATTCTCTATATCAGTCCTTTCAGCTTGGCTGGTTCACGGATAAAAAAACTACAAAACATTTCTGCTAATTATGTTTAGGTAAAAGAACGATGCCTGTGATGCCACTTCCATCTGCACTTGAGACTGCAGCGGTTTTACTGCAGACTTCAGTCTGACAAGCCTGAATGGATTCCAACACCGCTCTCAGCCTCCCTCCATGACCCACCTAATTCCGGGCACTTTTACCCTCAGAGCCGCCATCTCGGCTAACTGGAGAGAGTAATGCGCATCGACAAGGCCGCCTCACCTTGGCTCGCTTTAGCAGCTGGATGATCTCGGCCTCGGCCTCGTCCGCCGCATCTTTAGCGGCGGCCCCGCCCGCTCCCGGCAACTCCTCCTCCTCCTCTGCCGCAGTGGGCCTCGAGAACCACGCGAGCGCTGCGGGAAGGGGTTCTGAGGTCACCGGGCCCGGCTGCGCCCCTGTCCCCGCCCCGCTGTCCCCGCCCGGCTCGCGCCCCTCACCTGCCAGCAGCGGCAGCAGGCCTAAGCCCCCGCCGTGCGGCGCGACTTGAGATGGTCGCACCACCAACTCGAGCGCCCGGCCTCCTGCTGGCCCCGGAAGCAGGCGCGCCGAACAGATCCGGCACCGCCGCGCCGCGGCCCGCAGAAGGCCTCGGCCCAGGCTTGGGATCAGGAGCCGGTACATGCCCGAGCTGCGTCCTCTGCTCACTGCAGGCCCGGCGAGATCCCAGGGCGTCCCGCCCCCAGCGCCGAACGCCGCCGGATTGGTCATGCCATGACGTACGAGGAAGCGTCCTCCTTGCCGTCCGCATGCGCAATGACGCACGTTGGCATCACGGCGCCGCGCCCGGCCCTCGGCTATGGTTGGAATACTACACGGATGTCAGAGTGTTGTTTTGCTGTGCTTTCTGAGGCGTCTACGTTCTGTAGAGCCATGGCCGTCACTTTGTCAGCGGCCACGTTGCCGGCTGTCGTGGAGGAGCTTCTGAGCGAGATGGAGGCGGCGGTGCGGGAGAGCGCTCGAAGTACGGGCCGGAGGGAGTGTGTGGCTGCGTTGTGGGTCGTGGACCTTGCACCGCCGGTCCGGAAGGCAAGAGGTGGTGGTCTCTGGGCCCGCGGGGCACTGGTTTCGGGGTTACGACCCCGCGCTCTTCGCCCCGAACTGCCCGTACTTTTTCCCCGTGTGTTCCATCTCCAAACTCTCATTCGTTTAAAAAAAAAAAAATGAAAGAAAAGAGAAAAGCTAAGTTTGTTCAGGAAACAGCGCAGCTTAACCAGGAACAAGGGCTGAGCGTTGCCAAAAAACACGTGAGAAGGCCCTAGGTCAGGAGGGTGGAAGGGACGGGAGTCTACAGGGGCTTATAGAAAGGTAAAACTTTAAATTATTAAACTTGCATGTAATCCCAAAATCTTATGTTAATTTTAAAATTAATCTTTTCATACACTTTGCTCAGGAAATAAATAGGGTCACAAAACCCAAATGCGCAGGCAATGACTGGAATAAATCGATGTTGCGAAAGTACCTCTTTTTTCCTCTGACCAGCAGAAGGTGCTCTGTGACCGTGTTCACTAATATCACCGAGATCTCAAAATTTGTTGACAGCATACTAGTTTTAAAAGGATTTTTTTAATCAATTGCATCTACTAATTAAAACTACTCAACTAACGTAAAAATGGTCATTTAGTAAATAGAAGATTAGGCCTTAAAATTGCCACTGCCTATTCACTTGGATGGCTTTTGCTTTAAAAAGCCATCCAAGTGAATAGGCAATGGCACTTTGAAAGGATTTATCTTGAGTTACAATTTTTAAAGGATTGAGAACAGTTAAGACAACTTTTTTTTCTCATTTCGGTTACAGCTAACGCAATGTATATGCTTAAAAAATTAGGCCAGCCAAGTATTCAAACATGTTCCGATCCCAAAAAGGGTAGGATAAAAGTCAATGTGTTGTCAGCTCGGAGGTTGCCAAAAGTGGGCCTTGCGTCCCAATGTATTAATCCATACACTGTGACAGTCCTGAAGACACGTCCCTGATGCTCATGGCTCAGACAGATGGACTACTGCCATCGATTAATGTTTATTTTCAGCAAAATTGTTTTCTGCTATTTAAAAGTCTTTGTTCTAGATAGTCATATACTCTTCCTGACCCCCATCCTTCAATGGCAGATTTTTTTAGATCAAGATTCTGAGTTTACAACTCAGTGTTATGATGTATAACATCTAGTCACAGCTGAGCCATGTAGGAAGCTATGATTACTTTTCCTTTGTAACTTTTAGTTTTCCCTGAATTAGAACTGTTGTGGTTGTTTGCTTGTTTAGTTTTCTATGCATTTATCCCTAGTTCAACCTCAAACTCTTTTATCGGTGTTCTAAATCTCTAATGAAGATGTTCAGATAATGAAATATTTTATCAGTTTCATTTTTCTGTAGACTCTCCTAGAGCCTTTGATTTTCTCTAATATGGGCTGTTGCTCTCCTGGCCGTCTCCTGAGATCTCCCTTAACCATTATTATTCTGGGAATTCCCTTTATCAGTGTCAAACTTCACGTTTAGTATATCCTGCAATTTTTTTTTTCCCGGTTTACTACTTAAAGAGCACATACTTAGGAGCTTCCTGAAGAAAAGTACATGAGATATACTTTTTAAGGTTTTACATGTCTGAAAAAGTTGTTTTTCTATCCTCACACTTAATCGATAGTTTGGCTAAGTATTGAATTATATGTTGGAAATATTTTTTCAGACATCTGAAAGCATTATTCCACTAACTTCTAGCTTCTTAAACTTACTTTCAGTGAGTCTTTCTTATTTTAGCCCCCCTGGTTCATCCCGACCTCCAGAGCTATCTGGTGCCACCAATTTCTGAGGTTTTTTTGCAGAGAGGCTGGTGGATTCTGTAGTATAAATCAGGTTGTTACTTGGCTCTTATCAGTGCTAGCTTAGAATTCAGTTGTTTCAGGTCTTTTAAATTATTTTCGAATGTATTTTAGCTGTTATTTCTGTCTGTCCTTATCCTCGAGAGTTTTTGCTTTTGGAAAAAATCCTGTTATTGTTTAGTTGAATATCAGTAAGGGGTAAAATTAGTTAGATACATAGGCTCAATTCACTGTCTTTTACAAAAGTCTTCCTGGTTATAGTCTTTTTAAGAATTTTATGTTTGTGGTCACTGGTTTAATATGATTAACTTTCCTTCCATTCCTGTTTTACAGTTCCTGATGAGCATCTATTATCGTAAGTATATATACTGTTGTATTTGGGTTTTTTTTTTTTTAGCTGTTATTGTGTTTTAAAAGCCAAATTCTTTCAACAACAATTCTTAATTTTTAAAAATATCCTTACTAAACTAGGGAAAATATTTTCTTGATACAATTATTAAAAACTTGTTTCAAGTGAATAGCCAAAACTATCTTTGATTGTACAAGGTATTCCCAAATTGTCCTATATGCCACTTTGTTTAACATTGTTCTAGAAGTTGTAGCTATTTGCACTAACACATAAAAAAAGAAATTGGAAGTATACTTATCTGCAAGGAAAGACAATTATTATTTGTAGATGATATAACTACTTTTTTAAAACCAAGAGAGTAGTCATTTTTTAATATAGAAATTAAAAATTGATTCCCTTTGTACACAAAGTTCAAAAATATAATTATATTCTCAATAGCAACAAAAATAGTGAAAGCTACTAAGGAATAAGTAATGTTTAATTGCATATATATGCTTAAATTTAAAAGTCAAGAAGGATATACACCAACCTATAGTAGTGATTATCTTAGGGGAAAGAAAGGAGGCAGAATTAAAAGAAGAGCTTTAACCTTGTCTCTATTTCTTAAATTTCTTTTTACAAAATTATACATTATTGGGAAAAAAAATTACTACTTTTAAGACAAAGAAAACAAGCAAATAATAATAAAAGATGCAAATTACTGAAAACTTTGAAAAAAAAAATCTTACTAGTGATCATAAAAATACAAATTGAAATAATAAGATAGCTTTCCATCTATAAAACTGGCCACTACAGAAAACATGTTGGTAAGAATGTTCCAGAGGTTGGCAAGAACATGGAGAAAAGCAGGGGTCCCCAAACCCCGTGCCATGGACCACTACCGGGCTATGGCCTGTTAGGAACTGGGCTGCACAGCAGGAGGTGAGCAGTGGGCGGTTGAGCAAACGAATGGATGGGCTAAGCTTCATCTGTGCAGCCATTTCCCAGCACTAGCATCACCACTTCAGCTCTACATAAGATCATCAGGCATTACATTCTCATAGGACCACTGGTCCCTGGTGCCAGAAAGGTTGGGGATCGCTGGAGAAAAGGATAACTGATAACGCTAGGAGTATAAATTGGAAGTTAATCTGGCAACAGGCAATATGAGTTTTAAAACATACATATTCTTTGACCCAGAATTCCACTTACAAGAATGTATCCCAAGGAAGTAATCATGAGTGTTCATGAATTTTACAGTGAACATATTCATGTTATTTATGGTAGCAAAACAAACAACCTAGAAACAATCTAATTCAGGTTAGATTAATAAACTAATTATCCAAAAATAGAGTTTGGGAAAAATAAAAGTAATTCATCTTTACAGTGGAATTCCTTTTAACTGTTAAAAATGACATAGAGACAGAAATCAAAATGGTGCGGATGATAGAACTTTGTTCATCTGCTCTCACAGAGTTGAGACAGAAACGCTGAACAAACAGCAAGCAGAGTCGCCTAGGGTCTAGATGAACAAGCCCTACAACTAGAGAGAGATAAGAAATCACCCTGCAATAGGAAGAGGTAAAACAGGGCGAGATGGCAAGGCTGCCTGGTCCCAAGCGGCTGAGTGGGACAGAGGTTACAGCAGCGGCAGCTACAGACGCCTTTTAAAAGGGCCGTGTCTGCGAGTGAACTTTCATGGTGACGGACCTGCTCACTCTGAGCATGAGCGCCAGGTAGGCTTCTTGCGGGGCACCAGGGACTTACAGGGGAACACTGAGTTGTCAGAGCGAGGGCCAGAGGCAAGGATTTCATCCAAGCAGTACTGGTGGTATCTATTGTTCCTCTGTTGAGCCCTACCCCGTCCCATCATGTGGACTCAGCGCCGCCATAGCTGGATAACAGAGGTTGCTCTACCCAGAGGATTCCCTGAAACTACCGTGGGGGAAATGCAGCCCCACCCAAGCCACATCTAGGTGTGTTCTCAGTTAGTCTGGTGCTCCTTGCTGAGCAGCACCAAGACTCACAGTTGTGGCAGCTCACCTCGGTTTCTGATGTGGTTTCCTGAGGCAACTATGAGCATAGTATCTGTGGCTTGCTTGCTGAATCTCAACAGGCGGCCCTGGAGGGACACAGGCCAGGACTAAACTTGGTCTACAGCTGAACCCCTCTCGGGACCGTGCCACTGGACACCTACCACACATAACTGGGAGACTTAGGAGTTTTTCTTAGTACATATAAACAGACAAAGAAAGGCAGCCAAAATGGGAAGTCAAAGAAGCAGAAACTATATGAGAGAAGAGAACAGAAATCCAGGAATAATGGAGTCAAGCAATCTAACAGATGCAGAGTTCAAAACACTGGTTATAAAGGTGCTCAATGAACTTAAGGGAAGTGTAGATGAATTCAGATTTTAAAAATATAAAAACGGAAATGGAAATTACAAAAGGGAACCAGTCAGAAATGAAGAACACATTATCTGAGAAGAAGAGTGTATTACAGGGAATCAACAGAGGGGATAAAGAGGATCAAACCACCAATATAGAGGATGGGGAAGTCAAGGACACTTAATCAGAATGGCAAGAAAAAAAGAATCCAAGGCTATAACAATAATTTAAGGAGCCTATGGGACACAATTAAATGTAAAAATATCCATGTTGTAGGGGCACCCGAAGGAAAACAAGAAGTTGAAGAGCTATTTGGAGAAATAATGATAGAAAACTTCCCTCACCTGGTGAAGGACATAGACATACAACCCCAAGAAATTCAGAGTCCCAAGAAAGGGGAACCCAAAGAGGCCCACAACAAGACACATCATAATTAAAATGCCAAAGGTTAAATACAAAGAGAAAAATCAAGAGAAAAAGCAAGAGAAAAGCAGTTAGGTACCTACAAGAGAGCACCCATAAGACTGGCAGCTGATTTCTCCAAAGAAACTTTGCAAGACAGAAGGGCATGACAAAAATATTCAACGTGATGAAAACCCAGGACTACAACCAAGAATACTTTATCCAGCAAAGCTGTCATTTAGAGTTGAAGGATAAAGAGCTTCCCAGACAAAAATAAACTAAAGGAATTTATCAACACCAAGCCAATATTACAGAAAATATTGGAAGGACTTCTTTAAGGGGAAAAAAAAATCAAAATCAGGAATGAAAAATGGTAGTAACTACATATCTATCAATGACTACATCAAATGAAAAAGAATTAAGTGCTCCAAAGGATAGGGTGGCTGAATGGATAAGAAAACAAGATCCCTATATATGCTGCCTACAAGAGACTTCAGATTAAAAGACACACACAGACTAAATGGAAGGGGATGGAAAAAGATATTGCCTTGATGGACCTAGAGGGTATTTCTCAGATAGAGAAAGACAAAAACATGATTTTAAGTACATGCAGAATCTAAAGAACAAAATAAACAACTAACAAAAACAGAAACAAACTCAGATACAGAGACTATTTTGAGGCCTACTAGACAGGAGGAGGGTTGGGGAGGATGGTAAAAAAGGGTGAAGGGATTAAGAAATACAAATGGATAGTTACAAAATAGTCATGGAGTTAGAAAGTGTAGCATAAGGAAAGTGGTCAACAGTGTTGTAATAAATACGTAAGGGAAGAGGGGTGCTAGATTTAGTGGGATGATCACTTGATCTCTAATCACTATGCTATACAACTGAAACATTGTATGCCAACTAGAATTGAAAGAAAACTTAATGAATTGTACAATATAAATATGAGTAACTAATTGTCTATTATATTTCAATAAAGCTTGGGGGGAAGTGACAGAAAATATTGCATTCAAAAGGTGTTCACAGTATGTTACAAGATTGACAAGGCAGGTTGAAAATTTTTTATTAGATCCATATTTAGCTGTGATTATTCAATTGATAAAGTTATCACCAGATTTTAAATTTTTAACTTTTCTTTGTCCATAGATAATCTCCATATGTTAAATGTAAAAAGTTGAAAAACTTTCCATTTCAATAATTTATTTTATGAAGAGACTTGTTTGTTGTAAAATGAAGTCGAACATTTTAAATTTGAAGTCTTAGTAGTTCTGTTTTATTTCATGTGAAATCACATGGTTTTTTTAAAACATTAACTTTTCAGTTTTAGTTCAGCCTATCTAGTTTATAAAAATAACCTATGCTTGTAAAAAAAAAGTTCTTAGAAAATAAAGAAAACATAAAAAGCATCACCTCATACCACCCAGTGATAATCACTGTGACATTTTGGCTTATTGCCTTTAAAAATTTTTTATTTTGAGATAATTATATTTTTAAGAAAAAAATGATTGAGTTTCTAAATAAACAATTTTATATCTAACCTTTCTCATGTAACATAAGAATTTTCCCACATAATAAATTTTTTTCTCATATATCGTTAGCAGCCAAATAGCCTTTGTTACTACTAATCAAAGAGTACAAATTTAATACCCATCAGATGGTCAGACATGAAAAAGCCTGATAATACCGGTCTTAGTGAGGATGAGGAGAAATTAGAACTCTCAACCAGTGCTGGTTGGGAGAGCTATTTCCACTGTGGAAAGCTAATGGCAACACCTATTAAAAGTGAAAAATGCAGTTGTCCTAAGACCAGCAATTCTGCTTTTACTTGTATAACCAGGCAGAATTATCATGTGCACTAAGGGACATGCACCAAAATAACTGAGTATTATTTATAATAATGTATAATAGAAACAGAATACCCATCAATAGGGTACTTAAAAAATAAAAGTACTAGATACATACAATGAAATATTATTCAAAAGGTAAAGTTTTAAAAAAAATCAACATGCATCATTTTTAAGAACGTATTGAGTGGAAAGAAGTTTCCAAAAAGCCTGCAATATATTTTTTGTTTTAAAACTTATGAAACAATACCATATGTATAGTGTACATGTATATGTATATATGTATATATTTGTGTGTACATATACATGCACATACATACTATGTATAAGAAAATATAAAAACATTAACAGGAAGAAAACGAACAAATGCCTGCAGTTGTCTCAGGGATGAAGGGAAATTGGGAAGAAGAATAGGAAGCACTGCCAAGTATAAAGAGGGCTCCTTTATCTGTAAACAGCATGTTAACATTTATTCTGGAGAATTGAGTACATGAGTTTTTGATATTTTTTCCCCAAACTAAAATGAATTGAATTTTTAAAAGATGCTTATGGTGATCCTTTGGATCAAGTTACTGAGATGAGTTTGAAAGTCTAATCTAAAGCCTTATTTCCTAGGCTGAAGTTTGTTTTTGGCTCATCAGCCATCCAGGCCTTGGACCTGGTTGATCGACAGTCCATCACCTTAATCTCATCACCCAGTGGGAGGCGTGTTTACCAGGTAGAAATCTAGAGGTGGAGATTATCTCAACAGAAAACCATTGGGAAAAATGTTTTCAAGAATCTCTATGGAAGCTGGTGACCATCTTTAAGTATTTCCTGCACTGTTGAAAAGCTTTTGACCCAACCTAGTAAAATTAGTGTGCTAGTAATTAAAATAAGATAAATATGCTCTATAAACTCTACCTAGTAGCAATGTATATAACCAAAAATGATGTGGAGAGGCTCTTTTCTCAGATCTAATGGAGTATAGTTGACTTTTGCTTTCCCGTTGTTTGATAAGAGAGGTAACTTCCCCCAAAAATATGTATTGACACCTTCGCTTCGTTCATTATCTCTTGCTTACAAGCAAAAGCCAAAGTGCATTTTGGAGTCCTTCCACATGCTCAGATTCATCTGTTAGAAATGATCTTTTAAAACTGTTGTCAGGAAGTATTTACTAGGGGTCAAACTATGCTGAATGCAAGCAGTCTACTTGGACCTTAGTTTTGCCCTCTAGAGTTTAAGATAGGTAGATTTGTAAAGTAACAGCCTCTTATCAGGCTCTGAATTATTTTAATATGTTATTGATAGTTCTCACCAAAAGTCCAGCAATTTTTTTTTTTTCAGGAAACTGAAATGCAGAAAAGTAAACTAATAGTCATAGCTGGCAGCTGGGATTTGTAACTGCTATCCCACACTGCCTGTCTTTATATAAACAGTGGGCCAGATTCCAACCCTACCCCCCACTCCCACACCCCCTAGTTTAGCTATCTAGGACAATGATAAATGCAACTGGGATTGAGGGAACGGAGTATTATGAATGAAATAAAAATATTGGCAGTGGTCTCCAAAATTTTGTTTGGCTTAGAAGGGGTTAATAAGAAACCAGCAGCTCTTATAAATGTAATCAAGGCCTTGCTGAAGACCTGGAAGGGGAAATATTTCAGTGTTTGGATTCTGATTTATTTACGATGAACTTCTCAGAGCTGAGACCACGTCAATTAATTCTTGGTGAATGACGAGCAAAGCCTGCTTGGGCAAATAGGTGCCTTCGCTTAGTGAATTAACTTGTCATTCCACATTGTAGCATAACTTAGCTGACTTGGCAAAATCTTCGTGCATTTCTTCATTAAGGGAAATGGAGTAATTGGTGTTTAATACTGAAGTTAAAACTTTTGCTGCGTATTTACTTTAAAAGAGGCTATTAGAATTTTCTCCTGGTGAATTTATAGATTAATAATTAAATGTTTGTACCTGAGGAGGTAGAAACATTTCTTTCCCTGTGTTTTTATTTTTGTTTTTCATGTAGCTAAAATACCTTAAATAAGAAGGGCCTTTGAATATTTCTCATGTCTTTTGGTTTCAGATTTTGTATATCATTTCCAGTATCAGCATAACACTTGACTACCCAAGCAGACTTCTTACTGTCCTCTAGTTCTGTGACCTAGTTACTAGTTAAAATCTTAAAGATTTTCTTTGAAATATTCTAGTTACTGTTGACTTTCTGTTCCTCCCAGCGTTACCATGAGTTATTTTCTTCATTCACATCCTGTATTAGATTACATTGCTTTATTTATCATAAAAATACTAACTTTCTAGAATTATAGCTGTCAGCTTGAACTTTGAATTAAATGAGGCTGTAGAAATCTTATGTACACCCTCAGATTAACTTTAATGGTTTCATCGTATTGTAATATAGTAAGAATTTGGCTTTTTTTCACAGATTCTATGAGATGATAAAAGTTGAGTCAGACATTCCTTTGATACGCTGCTAGTAATCTTTCCTTAAGTCAACCTTCTAATATTCTTACTGTCCTCCAGGTATAATGGTAATTATGCTAAAGTCACCATTATATTGGTGTCACCTGAGGTGATTTTTTTATAAACATTTTTGGTTCAACTAGGAAGGAAGATGCATCAGTTAGGAGAGGCTGTTATGCTATAGTAACAATGACCTCAAAATTTCGAAGGCATACAAAAACAAAGTTTTATATTTCAGTCATGCCATGTATCCATTAAGAGTCAGTTGCTCCTCTACTCTAAAACGTCTTCCCTCTGGCAATCCCAGTTGGTGGAGCACCCCTCCCTATCTAGAACATTGTGGATCACATAGCAAAGAGAAAGGAGGACATGGTGTGTGCCAATTTTTACTGTTTCTGCTTGGCTACTCACATTTTACTGGCTGGCTAAAGCAGGTCACATAGCCAGCCTGTATTTAATAGGGCAGGAATGTATAATCCTCTTTCCGAGAGAGGCACCAAATACTGAGAACAATAAATAATAGTTTTACCACTGTGATGGGTCCTAATAAGCTTGGAGCAGTCATAAAACTTACTTGTGAGTGGATGACCATCTAAGGTGGGTTACCATCCTTAGAATCTAATTGAAACCACAGCAGACTTCCTCCAAGTTAGGTTCAAACAAGTCCAGTCATGGGCCTGAGTAGCCTCTTTCCTGCGTGTTTCTTTTTTTAAAAGCTCTCTCCTTTTGGTGATAAACATACCAGACTATGAGTGGAAGAACTGGGAGCAATTCTTGTTAAGGGAGGTCATTTTTCCATTGAAGGATGAAGGAATTAGGTGATCCCTAAGGTCAATTTCTAGTTCTAAGCATTTCCACCTCAGATATTTGCCTGATTATTGGGTTCATTAGTTGGCCACTGCTAGATAAGGAAGGAGCAAATTAAAAATGTGCTATCTCCTTATGGTATTTACTGTCTCAGGTGGTTATCACTTTACATTTTAGTCTTAGCCAGCCTTTGAAAGGATCAGGCTAGGGAACCTCTGTAGACTTTCTCCCCATCCCTAAGTCACCATGCATTTATGCAGCATAGTCCAGAGAATATTCTGTTAGATTGGGGACCCACAATAAGGAGGAACCAGTGGGCCAGTCAAGTCAGTGTAGAATTCCAGAAGCTTATGCCTGTTTAACTTTAGATCTAGAGAGAACATAGAGACAACTAAAGTATGAAAACATCTAATTGGTAATAGTTTGGCGACCCAAGAATTGTTTGTGTCACTGCTGAATGTTGGTGGGTTTTCTTCCAGGATTAAGTAGAAAACAGTCTGCTTTAATGCTCTCCCTTAAGTTTTCCAGATATATGAAGAAATTCCTCTATGATGCTCAGTGGTATAGGTGATGTGTTTAAAACATATCAGTGCCTCAAAATCAAATTATGGATGATGTGATTTTTTTGATACCTAATTTGTTACTAGGATTGAAATTTTTAATGAGTACAGTAGGCATCTTCTAATCACTCATTGGCCATTTCTGGTAACCTAGCAATCACTGAGGAATTCAACTGACTTGATAAAAAAGCCATAGGGACATGGCCATATCACGAATCATTGGATATTTGACAAACAGAAGCATGACACTGGAACACTGCTATTCTTTGAAGCCTTACCTGTTGCTTTATTTTTTGTGGGGGAGAAAGAGAAAATCCTGGGAGTGCTGGCATTATTTTTCAAAAAAAAGAAGAAAAAGTTCTGGCCTTTTCATTTAGATTGCCATCTTGAACCTAAAACTAATTTGAAAGCCCTGTGGCAGATTCTTGAGTGGCAGTTCATTGTAAAATAACCCTCAGGATGTTTCTACTTCCCTTGGATACTAATTTTACACTTCCAGTTTGGAAAATAACTTTAGAAATGAAGCTCTCAACATTTTTGTTTTTGGCTGCTTTGTGGTAGAGAGACTTAAACAAGTGATATCTCCAACAAGTTTGTCCAGTCACACCACAGATGCATCATGTTTTCCCTATATGTCTCCTTTTTTTGACCCTTGGTTGCCAGCAATGCTGTTTGTCCTTGGACTGAGTCTCTTACCAACCCCTCACATATCTGTCTTTTCCTTGTGTACTGCTAGATGAATAGGCAGATCCGGACTTGCCTCTTTCTGAGACCTCCATCCTGACCAGCTGAGTCATCCCTTTTGCAAGATTATTTATTTTCCCTGTTCTCAAATTCTTTTCAAAAGCCTTTCCCCACTTTCTTCTGAAACCTATCTTTCTGCCTCACTGCTTACATTTTACCTGTTTTCATACTCTCTTAAGGTACGTGAAATACCAAATGTTAAGAAAGGCCACAATAAAATGTAGATGAGGGGCCTTTCCCATCACCTCTTCATACTCATCCCACGGAGTCGGCCCTCTACAAAATGGTTTGTGTCAATGGCTTAAGCAGCCTGAAATTCAATTTCATTGTATGAAGAAGTCCTCAAGGGCAAAACACTAAGAAAAGGAGAAGAGTCTGCACACAGGGAAGTTAAGTTTCTACTTTTGTGTGAAACGTTACTGCAGTTCATCCCAATGCAATTTATAGAGCAACTCTGAGTTACCAGATACATTCAAGGGAAGGAAGCGGTTTCCCAGCATATCTTTTGAAGTCTGATCCCATCTGTCCTTTTCTTTCTAGGTACTTGGAAGTTCTGGTAAAACATACACATGTTTGGCTTCTTGTCATTACTGTTCATGTCCTGCATTTGCCTTCTCAGTGCTACGGAAGAGCGACAGCCTATTGGTGAGGATGGGGAAGGCTCTTCCTACTATCGTTGAATTAGGAGAGAAGCAGCCCTTCATGGTTTAAGAGTTAAGCAAAATGGGAATTTTACTACATTTGAAACAGATAGTAGTTTGCTGCCCTTGACTTTAGTTAGTCATCTCTTTTGAGTTTAATCTCCAAAATTGTGGTGTCATTTTTAGAACTACATTAACACCAATTTTTTATTTAAGAAGTCATGGATAAAGATTTGGGGGAGGTAACAAGATAATCCTGAAAGCTGGCACTGGGGAATTGGATGGCCCAATAAAAATAAGAAACTAAATTGGATGCTGGCAACTTTGCATATCGTCAGCTCCAGCCATGAGGTATTTCTTCGCACTACCTGTCAGATAGCCCAGCACTTAGCTATGCTT
The DNA here is from genome assembly GCF_902729225.1 of Pteropus medius. Taxonomy (NCBI): domain Eukaryota; kingdom Metazoa; phylum Chordata; class Mammalia; order Chiroptera; family Pteropodidae; genus Pteropus; species Pteropus medius. The sequence continues at coordinate 7,797,851 of NW_024352783.1, forward strand.
GACTTACACATGAGGCCGGAGAGCACATTGATCCTTTGCTGATGTCACAGGAGTCTAGAGCATCAAGCAGGAAATAAAACATAGACAACTCCTTATTTCAAAGGAGAAAGCGCTATCCACATGAGAGCAGGTAGCTACATTTTAAGTCTTGCCAGAGAAGAAAATTATAGCATCCACTCCATTCTTGCCCTTCTTTTACACTGTTAACTTCATTAAACATCTTGGGAACTAGGTGGCAAATGGGGTATCGCATTGTACAAGAGGCTACATTCACAGCTGATATGCCATGGGTTTATTTCACCTGTAAAATGACAGAATTAAACCAGGCCCCCTTCAATGTCTAAGGCCGTGTGTTCTGTGATACAAGGTCCAACATAGATCATCTCCCCAGAAGTGTCTACAGGCCGATTTGTGTGAGGGTTCTGACACCTCACCACCACCCCTCCATCCTACCCCATCCCCTAGAAGAATAACATAGTGATTAAGGGAGTAGACTGTAGATTCTGAGCACATGATTAAAATGGTAATAAGAGTTGTTCTTACGGGGTAGCTGTCAGATTTAAATGAGATAATCTCTGAGAAGCACTTAGCAACACAGTACCTCAAGGAATATTATCCATTGCTATTAGCAGATTTCTGAAGGTAAGGGAAAAAATATATAACTCAGAATTACCCTGTGCCAGTTGGATCTAAACTGTTTCCCAAAACAACAGGCAAAGTAAGACTTCCTTTTTCTCCTCTGACTTCTAGAAAGAATACATCTGTCTCATCTTTATCTGCAGTTTTTAAGCAATAAGTTAACGACCCATAATCAGTGTGTCCCACTCCTTTCCTACTAAATGTAATGGTAGTGAGAGGTCTTGGTTAGCTTGGCCCGGCCAATTTCTAATGGGTTGGTGTTTTGTATTCCAGTGCAAGCATCTCTTGGCAGTTTATCTTAGTCAGGTAATGAGGACCTATCAGCAGCTAAGTGTCTCGGACAAGCAACTGACTGACATTTTATTGATGGAGAAGAAACAAGAAGCATAAAAGGTACTGATTGAGCATTATTATCTTTCAAAATAGCAGTCCTGTCAAGAAATGCATTTAACCAATTGTGGTTCACACAGAAGAAAGGTAAAACAGATCTTCTAGAGACTTCTTGTTACTCTCTCTTTTCTCTCCTGGACTACAGAAGGTAACTATAGATTGGAACCCAGAATAGCTATATAGTTTGAAACCCTATACAAATCTCCTCATGAAAAATCTGAACCAGCCTCTAAGCCCCATGGGTAAAAAATTTTCTAGATGGAATCAAGCATGTTAGACCCAAACAAAGCCTATCATCATGTCTTGTCCACAATTAGATTCTTAAGTATCTGAAGTACCAGTAATTTTTTTTTATATCAGTGAGCTTCAGATATCCGTGGTGTTGGTGCCAAAATACCTTAAGTAAGCTGTATTGTTAGAATGGAAGTATCAAGTACAAGGGAAGTGCTCTGCATGCATTTCTGAGCTTTATAACAAGCCAAATGAAGGAAGGGACTAAAAATCATATCCTGAAGGAAGCTAAAGATACTCCTAGGGATTTCCGGTCTGAAGGAAAAAAGGCAAAAGAGACATAGCAAGAGGAATGTTAGAAAGGAAAGAAGTGAGACTTGTTTGTTTCCCAAAGAGAGTACAGAGGAGCAATAATAATGAAAATGAACATGAGGCAGATTGCAGCACTGGACAAGAATTTAATTGGTAAAGCTGTCCATGGCCAAAATAGGATCCTAGAAGGAGAGGAATTCTTCCTTGTCTCTGTAGGAGTTTGTAAACATGCAGTGTCCTTGCAGGAATATTGCAGAAAGAATTAAAGGTGTGAACAGATGAAAAAGATGATTTTACAGCCTAGGAAATTCCCAGCCCTGTGCTCCCAAAACATGAGGTGCTAGTGAATGAATGCTGTGTGAAAAAGCCACAGATGTTGCAGTGTTCTGTGGTTGGCAGAGTCTTTAGTTACACTGAAGTATGGCAAATAAAATCTATCAAAACTTTTCTGCTACTTGGGAAATGGGCTGGGTTTAAATTTATTTTTTTAAGCAGTCTTCACGGTAAAGAATAGAAGATAAATGCAGCTCTTTCTGACAAGCCAACACAGCACCCTAAGCTTTTTTTTTTTTTTAAATGTTTTATTTTTATTTTGCCTAATATACATACACAGTTACATAATTCTACTTAGTAAAATTTTCACACTTTGGAATCTGGCAAGTTGGCAAAACTTGAATTTGGGGGAGAAGTAAAATTCACTGCTAGCTCTAGGAGGGGAAAACGGAATCTGGTAGAAGAGGGATCCTATTTCTCTAGTTTCTTTCTCTAGGGTAGTTTGCTGTATATGGAAAAGAATGTTATCAACACTGAGATCTGATAGTATTCTCCTTAAGAACTTATGAGAGTCTCATTTCCCTAAATTAATATAGTAGTTTCTTGATTAAAGAATTATACTTTTAATTTTCCTGATTACCTTCCTGGGAACAAGTATATATTTTTAGTATGCCCAACTTTTATTTTTACAGTGCCTCTCAGTTTAAAAAATATTTGTATTATAATAGTTCACAGTGTTTCACAGTAAAATAGTTTCAGTCATTTTCTACCATGAAAGAGGCAGACTTTAAAAAAACAAAACATTCTTTTACAATCTGTTCAAGCTATCAGCATCATCCACGCAGTAAGAGCAGCCAGACAGAACCATATATATTTGTCAACCCTTGGAACCTACTAATAACATGTACATAGTAGCTAGACATGTCGTAACTCCAAGAAAGTGCTCAAAAGAGGCAACCCATATGCTTGTGAGGTGTAGCTGTCTTTTACAATGAGAATCAGCCAGTCATGTCCTGTCCCTTTGTTTATTATGAATTTGTGCCTTCTCCTCTAAGAAGACAGAGGCTAGGTCACAGGCCCACATCGAGGCCAGGCTCCACCCCCGTCTGCCCATTCCCACTCTTGAGGACATCTGTCTGGCAGAGAACATACCTGGAGATGATTTTGTGAAAAGTATAGCGGAAATCTCGGTTCCGGTAGGCATAGACAATGGGATTGACAACTGAATTGGCATGTGACAGGAGAATGGCCATGTTCATTGCCCACTTGGGCTTATCTTTAGCCTGAGCTGGCTGAAAAAGAGTGACACAGTTGATAGCATGTACTGGTAGCCAGCACAGAGCAAAAATCCCAACGATCATGGCTAGGGACTTAGCCGCGTGGATCTCCCGCTGGAGTATGGTCCTTGAGTGGTCCATCAGCTCAGTGCGCTGAAGCTGCCTGCAGGCCACCATGAAGATCTTGATGTAGATCACTAGCATTATGAGCAGTGGGGGCAGGACACACCCAAAGAAATTGAAATATACCATGTAGCTCATAGGGACTACATTCTCGAAAAGACACTTCACAAGGCAGCAGCTTTTATTCGTGATTCCATCCCAGGACTCTGTGCAGTTGGTGGCACTGTCTTTACTGTTCCACCCCAGGAACGGGGTCAGTCCAATGACAAAGGCAAGGACCCAGAGGACAGCAATGACTCCTCTTGCTCGGGTCCCAGTGACCAAACTCTTATACCTGTTCAAAAGAATATCATCTGTTATCATCGGTTTACAGTACTCAACAACTAAAGTCAAGGATCCCACCTCTGCTATTGTTTTATGGCCTTTACTCCTAACAGCCTCTAAGGTTCACCCTCAAAAGGCACCATGGCCTTTTACCCTCTAAACCAACACTAAAGACCTGCAAACAGGCATGAACAGCTTTGCTCTAACAAGCTCAATAAGATTTTCATTCTTGACTTATTAACTCACCTCTGTTTAGTGACAAATCATGGTCATTGAGAATAAGTGGAGAAGTCTTAAAGGGTGCTTTCCAATTAACCCAGATACTGACCTGTGAATGTAGGTCTTCTATAAGACACTGTTCTGGGTGGTTGAGATAACAGCAGTGAACAGAACACACAAAGGTCCCTGCTTTTAAAGGGACTTACATTCTAGTAGGGGGAGACAGATAATAATAACAAACAAAAGTTAGTAAGTTAGAGGGCATGATAGGAGGATAAATGTATAGTAGAAAAAAAGAAAAAGTAAGGAAGATCGGAACTGGCAGGGACTAGTTTTAAAGAGGTCAGTCAAAGGAAGCTTCAGTGATAAGGTGACACTTAAACAAAAGGCTGAGGAAGTGAAGATTGGAGCCCCTTGGAATCAGGCATCACTGCCTGGTGGCTCTGGGCAAGAATCTGGTCTTCCACAAATACACTAGAGGTTTGCCTTGGATTATGGGAAGATTCGTCCCTAAATACCTCTGTAAACTGCTGGAGAACAAGAGTTTTGGCAATGTCCCTAACTGTCTCTACTAGCAGCAAAGTTGATTTTTTAAAAAATGGGAAATAACTTAGCAAATATTAAATTTTTAGTAATTTTTAAACCATTAAATCTTATTTAAAATCTCTACAAATCAAAATATACATTTTAGACATTTTGCTATAAACTAGTCTATATGTGGTTTATAGCAAACCTATAACCTTAGCTATTAATAGCTGGTCCATAATATATATGTTCAATATAACGTATTGAGTAAAGGAAATAAAATCTTTCCTTAAACTCTGGAAGAAAAATTGAGAAATAATTTGATACACATTACCTTAAGACTTGCCTATGGAAATTGTCCAATTTCCTTTGCCTGCAGGATAAAGCCAGTACTTTACAGCATGGCCCACAGAGCCCTCCAGGCCTCAGCCCCACATACCCAGTATCTGCCAGTCCTAATCAGTGGTTCCTCCTGGCTCATGCTGCTCTCAACATTGGATGGAAGACCTGTTTTTGTTTCAAGGGTTACCTCCTTTCCTGATCACCTCTCAGGCAAAGATGGCCACTCCCACTCTCTGGCCTCATATACACACCTTGTCATAGAGTTGCTTTATCTGTTACATTTATTTCCTCTCAAAGAGAATGTCAACCTCTTCAGGACTAGGACCTTTACATTGGTATCCCCAGGGCTTAGCACAGTGTCTGGCATGTAGTAGATGCTTAATAATATGACCATTGTGAGTACAGTCCTCATTTGTTATTTATTATCGAACAGCTTTAAAACAAAATTCTGTTTACTAGGAATATCTGATGCTGTGGCCTGGACAGACAGGAGAACTAATACAGTTTGCTGAGGAACTTAACTGAGATCTTGCCTCATAATTGGAAGTGATTCCTAGTCTCCTCTGCTCCCTATGAGGGTGGCCCTCAGCAGTGGGCAGCTCAGTTGTGGGACCTTTACTACAGAAGACCTGCTGGGCTTGGCTGCTCACTGAATTTTGCTTGGCCAGTAAATCCACCCATTTCCAAACCATTTCTGCTTCCCTCCTCATTCGAGGAAATAAAGCCATTCCTTAAAAAAATGTTATTCCTGGCCATTGCCTTACCAAAGAAATGAAGAATGCAATTAGTCCCTGCAGGATGACAAGGCAGCCTCCTAAAGGCCAAGCACTCAGAATAACAGGACTTTAGATAGGTGAGGCAACCATCTCAACAGCCCTGCCTTACTCCTTTGTTGTTTACAGCAGGGGTCTGAGGCCTGTGGCCTTTTAGGAACTGTCTGCACAGCAGGAGGTAAGCAGTAGGGGAGCAAGTGAAGCTTCATCTGTATTCCTCAGATCATCAGGCATTAGATTCTCATAGGAGCACTAGTCCCTGGTGCCAAAAAGATTAGAAACTACTGGTTACAGGACTCACCTGTATTTAACTGAGTACAGCTGAATACAGGCCAGCCCTGGGGGATGAATTATATCTGAGATAAGCAAATTCTCTTGTCAGTAATGGTCAGTGGTTGATAGTGAGGTGGTTCTGGGCAGTGAAACTGAAGGGAGTCTGCTAGGGTACTCTTAGGAAAGATTTTACTTCTTGATAAAAGGAGAGAGACCTATGAGGAGTTATTCCCCCTGCCCATCTCTTTGCACTTTGGGATGCTCTTCTGAGAGGCTGTGTAGATGCCTAGAACTGCAGCAGCCATTTTGGGACCAAAAGGGACAAGCCTGAAGACAAAGCAAAGGCAGAAGGAAAGAAAGAGCCCAGATCCTTTTTTTACCCCTCCTCTTTAATTTCACCCCTCCCCTCCAGTTCCACCCCTGACCTCTGTTGCCGTTTCCCCTTAAGGACTGGATCTCTGAAGGTGGGGCATCTCCTCCCACACACTTGCAGCGTGTACCCAGGGCCTGGCACCCCCTGCGCACTCGGGGGCCTGGTGCACTTGGGGGCCTGGCACACTTGGGGTACAGTCCGTGGCTCTACCTAGGGTGTGAGCCCAGGACTTTCTGTGTGTAAAGCAGACATGCTAACCACTACACTATGGAGCTACCCCCAAGAGCCCAGATCCTTGAGGACTATACCAACCCTCGAGCCATCATGGCTCCATATTCTAGTTCAAGAGATAATTAAAAGTCTCGATTGCTTAAGCCACTGTTACCTGCAGCCAAAAGCATACTCATACAAACTGGAAGGGACTTTTATCTCTTTTAGTCCAACCTCTCCTAGTTTACAAATAAGGAAACAAAGACACAAAGCCTTTGAGAAACAAAGGCAATAGAAGAACCAAAGAGCAAAGCTAAGTCAGGACTCTCAGTCCTGTGTTCCTTGCACCACGTTATGCTGCTCCTTTTACTTTTTTAAAAAGCAATAATAGATATGGAGTACTCTGTACACAGAGGGATCACAAAGGGTGGCTTCTCGCTACAGTTCAAAACAACAACTGGAGTCCACACACATCAGAACTTATCAAAACTGCTATATCCTGCACATGCGAAAAACTACTTTTATGCTAAACTGTCTTAGATAAGGAAAAGCAGCTGATTTCATCTGTGAAGCAGCTGGTCACAACTTTCTCTGAATCCCTATCACAGCCTTTCTTCCTCATTGGTTCATATATCATTCAGAGTTCTTCTTTTGTACTATGCACTATGCTAGGCACTAGAAACATAATTACAGTCCTCATGGGTTGTAAAGCTAATGGAAGAGACAGTAAGTAAACACACAGATGTGTAATTACAAATCAGAATGAATTTCGCCAAACCAAAATGAACAAACAGAATACAGATAAGACAAAAACAGGAAAATCTTGGGCCTGGGATGTTTCGGAAGATTTCTTAAGCAGAGCTAAAGGTTGAGAAGGAGTAAAAATTGAAAAATGGAAAGAAGAGCATTCCAGGAAGAGAGAACAGAATGCGTAAGGCTTTCAGATAGGATAGGATTTTACTTTCCTAAAGAAGCAAAAGGAAATGTGAATGAACCTGGAAGATGAGGCAGGGGCCAGCTCAGAAGCATAGGAAGGAATCTGGATTTTGATATTCAGAGTGCAATGGGAAGTACTAAAAGTTTTTAAGCAGGGAAATGGTAACGATTTGTTTTATAAAGCTCAGAGAGATTGGATTTTAAGTGAGCAAAAAGGAAAGCAGATTAGTTAGGAAACTATTCAAGAAAATATGTTGACTTGGACCAGAATGATAGCAAAGATGGTGCAAATAGATACACACTTTGGAGGCAGAACCAACAGTTCCCAATGAATTGGATGTAGGAAGATGAAGACTCAAGGGCAATTCTTCGGGCTTTTTCCTCTGATGTATTAATATTTAATTAATACTGAAACTGTGTTAAAGGAAAGAGTGAGTTGTAAGGAAATTAAGATCAAGAGAATGGTGGATGTTACTATCCTGATGAAAATGATCAGTAGAGAGTAAATGCAGAAAAAAGGCAAGATTACTAAAGAATCTAAGAATCTGAGGAGGTAGGAGGATGTAGAGCCCAGGGCACATGTGGAGGTACTCTTCTCTGCCATGGCAGAAGGAGGAAAGAACAGGACCAATGCAGGGAGGGTGAGGATTGGGTAGTGAGAAGATAAAGGCAGCATCTCCTTTGAGAGCTGTTATTACGCCAGACAAGTGTGAAGAAAGTCATCACTTGAAGAAAAGAAAGCTAAGACACTTGAGTTGTTGCCTCAGGAAGTGGAAAAGGGAGCTTGCTAGAAAAATGTGGGATGGCCTTTATGATTTTTGTGGGTGGCATGGCTTCTTTTAACAAGGTGCAGGCTGGACCATGGGAGTTGGAGGTGAGGAAGAGTGAGAGAGAGACTGAGGAGATGAAAGAACTGAGACCAGGGTGCAGAACACTCAAGCAGGGTGGCTGTTGCAGTCAGCAGAAATGATGACAGCGGTAGGGGAGATGGTAGCAATGAGAGGAGGAGCAGTGTGTTTGGACAATGGGAACTTCAAAGGTTCAGGTATTTTGCAGGAGGGAAGGGGATACTACTCTGGAAAGGAGAGTAGAGAGAACCAAGAAAAAGAGCTCTAGCTCAAGTTCCCACCTGTCGTCCAGGATGCAATAAGGAAAGTAGTGTCCTTGAGGGAAGGGGCAGGTCTCAGCCAAGGCTGGGTCATGGAGGGAACATTCAGAGAAGAGGTTGAGGATGTAGGGATTTGGTGATATCCCAGAGAGCACAGAACTTGGGAAAGCGAGGTGGGACATTGAGTCTAATCAGCCAGGGGTTGATATATAGAGCATTGTGGGATTGAAAATTTAATTGAATTAATTTTCCGTGTACCTGAAATACTTGGCTAAAGTATTAAATATCCAACCCATGTCTACATTTTCATCTTTAATATACTAATGGTACATGAAACTTTAAGTAAAAAAGTTCATCATCCATCATCCATTTCTTCGTCTAAAACAAGTTCTTCCTAAATTCCTCCAAACTTGTAGATAGTTTCCCATTCTAGCAGCCTTAGAACTATATGACCAAATGCCAAATTTTGGAGACACTAAGCTACTAGCTTATATATCTCACTCAAACCGTGCCTCATGTGGTCAGAGCTGCTATCTCCAGTTTACAGATGTGGAAACACATCTCAGAGGCTCACAGAGGTTAAATTGTTGGCCTACTGTCCCTAAACTGCAGTCAGGACACAAACCCAATCTAATTGCCAAAAGCAGTCATTTTCCTGCTCAGGAAACTAGGGCTCTTCTCACAAATCCCAGCTTCCCTCTCTGCTTGGTCGCCCAGCCTTAAGTCAGCTGCTTCACTTTCTTCCCCAGACATGTCTGACCTTGCCAAAGCTACTTGCCAGTTCCAGGGAGCACCCCATTTATAGCTGGTCACATGGAAATTGGAGACCTGAGGGAAGAGGCATCTGCTACCCTTTCGTTGGCAGTCCTTAAAAGGCAACAGAGAGTCTTTATTCTGTTGAAGGACACAACCAGACCCACAGGAGAAGTATGGGCAACAAAGACAGAAGTACTTTTAGCACTGGAGCTCCAACTCCATAATGGCAGAATAGTCAGTATCTATAAGACCCATGCCTGGGCCCAGGCACAGGGTGGGAGATAGTCACAGATGCTGTAGAAAGAGATAAGTGTCCCTGCACTGAGCAGGATGCCAGAAAGGATGACCCCTGGGGTCTCTGGAGTCTTACGTGGGTGCTGGTAACCTCCCGCCATGTTCTCTCATTTTCCACTTACAGCTGTGCCTCTGTCCTTTTCCTGAATGCCCATCTCCCTCCCTGGCCCCACCTCTTGCCTGTAGACACCACGCCTTGCTCCCTGAGTACCAGCGGCTCTCAGAACATGTGTGTGTGTGTGTGTGTGTGTGTCTGTGTGTGTGTGTGTGTTGGTCTGTGTGTACACAACATTCTTGAAAGGCAGAACCATGTCCTTTCTTACATCTGCCCCTATGCCAGTCCGTGCTCTTCTGTGGAGAGCACTGAGCACAGCAGTAAGGCCAAGGAAGCCAGACATCTTCCCCAAGTGTAGGAGAAGTAAATGAAAGGCAATGTAGAAATGAATAAAGGAAACATAGGCCGCTTTATTATTCCAAACAAACAGGAACAATTCCAGCCCACACAAAAGGGGTGTTCTAGGAAAAGAAAGTCCATGGTCTAGGAAGGGGCTATGCCCCTGCTGTGCATGGAGCTGTGCTGTGATCTACCCATTCTCCATATAAGGGACTCATTAGCTAAGGAGATTAATAGAGTAACAGTCACATGGAGGGAATCAACAAAAGAGAACAGTGTGGACACTGAGGTTACATAATGAGAGGGAAATGCCAAGTGCTGCATAACAATTGCTGCCCTATTTCTGGGGCAGGGTCTTCTCCTCTGGCTCTGCAGTCCTCAGCCGAGACCAGGCCACCTTCTCAGCCATAGAAATCAGAATTCTCAGCTCTCAGGGCAGCTACTTTGGGCAGTGACATGGAGCCTGGACAGTCAAGCCAAGAAGTGGATAGAGTCTGAACTCTGGCATCAGAAAAATGGGGACGATGGTGGCTGCAGAACCCACCTCCATGCTGGGGCTTTTAACACAGATATAATATGTACAAAGCACTTTATAAATACAAATTGCTAAGTAAATGCACATGAGTTCTGTCGTGGCTTCTTAAAATTGTTTATTTAGGGACTTTTCTTTATAGTCCATCTAGCTCACAAGTTTCATTCCTCTGTAATACAGACATTTCTGCTATAAAGCAATGTATACGTTCTTAGAAAACCTCATATTCTCCAAAACTGCCCATAACAGGACTTATGTGCAAATGGGGTTAGGACAGACCACTCAAAACTACAAAATTTTTTAACTAGAGCAGTAAAAAAATACCTTAGACCACCCAGGTAGGCAGTTCAGCAGGGCTGGAGGCTGCCACAGTGAATATTAAAAATGTTCCAAAAAAGTCTAATGAAAATCCTGGCAAAACTTTAATTAGAGCAAGGCTGATAAGTGCCAAGACAATGCAGATGAAAGACGAGTACTGAGCCAAGGGACAGTTATTAAGTTGGGCATGGTGGCAGTGTGGCCTGCCACAATCGAGACCAACAGGCTGGGATGAGGAAGGAGGCCCAGGTATAGGCAGCGTTTTTTTCCTCCTTCTTTCTGGGTGCCCAAATGGGCTCCTACTGCACAGCAGTCAAACCAAGAGCTTTTTCCTTACTGTCAAAAGACCATGACACTGTTCTCACTATTCCAGCTCTTTTTGCCTAGACAAAATCATAGATGAACCAAAGCAGTTGTCTGCATTGTACCAACATCCTTCTCCTATACCTATCACATGTACACTAGTCACAATACAGAAATTCACAGGGAAGCAGACCAGTTTGTACTGAACTACTCCACTGTGCTCCCATGGCACCCTGTGATTCCCACAGCACCCCTCCCATGAACCTCCCACATAACTACATTTTCTGTCTCTTTCTACTGAATCATGCGCTCCTTAATGGCACAGACTCTATCTTGTTCACTGTCATATCCAAAACACTTAACATGGCCTGGCCAGCAAATGCTGAATGAAAGCCAGAATTTATAAGAAGGGAACAGAAATCTGGCTTCTTAATCACATATACATGTTTAACACCCACTTGGTAGCTCTAAACAAAACAAGGCATGGGATATGTAAATGTGTCTAGAGCTTCAGCTATATAGTTCACGTGAGGCTACCTGTATAAGGGAAATTTTTATGCGGAGTAGTTGCTTCCCATTTTTCAGATTTCTCATGGAACCAAACAGGGCTTTTTAAAAGTTGGTATGGACAGAAGAAGAAAAAGAAAATTTTAATAGCACTGTATTTCTGTATCTATTAAAGAAACAATATATAACCAAAAACGTTCCCACACAGAAAACTTAAGACCCACAGGACTTCACTGATGAATTCTATCAAACATTTAAGATACAAATAAAGCCATTCTTACACAAAAAGAATAGATACTGTTTGGTTCTATTTATATGAAGTTCAGATCTGGGAGTGGGAAGAAGTTCTCTCATTTGCTATTTGTGGTAAATATATTGAAGGCAATTTGCCTTGTTTCTACAGTCTGAAACGGTCATAGCTCTAGCCTGCAGGGCAGTCTGAGGAAAGGACAGTGCCTGCTTACCCACTAAATAACTACCTGTGGTCACCAGAGCTCACCTTCAGGCTGAGTTCTGAGGAGGCTAGAACCGTCAGCTACTCTGGCTCCTGAGAGGTTCTAATCTATTCCAACAAGTTCAGATATAGCTGAATCCAGTGATAAACCTAGTTGGGGCCTGAGCTGAGTCCACTGCCACATGAAAGGCGATTAGAAGAGATGCCACTTGTCCTTCACAGTCAAGAACAATGGATGAGGAATGCAAGTAGCAGAAACGAAAGTTGGCAGCACTCCCCACCAGCTTACTATGGCAAGAGGGGTGATCTGATAATGATTTAACTCATAGAGATTGAGAGTGGGGGCCAGGATTAGGTGTCCCAGAGTTCACCTTTAAGGCTTTTTTTTGGCAAGTCTCATATTTTGGTCTCATATATCAGATAGCACTCAGAGACAGCCCAAAATAGCTGGGCTCTAGACTCTGATCTCCACATAAAAAAAGAGCTTTGAGAGGCAAATGCCTGAAACCGGACCAGAGAAGTAAAAGCTACCTTGTCCTCCCCCTAAAAAAGTACCTTTCCATGACTGGGGTTAAAACACACTGATTCAGATAAGCATTAATTGTCATAATCATCAGCTTCCACATACGCAAACAACTAGTAAGAAGACATCAGTATGTCCCATTACTGGTGATGTTAACTTTGATCACTTGGCTACCAGGTTTCTCCACTGTAACTATTTTTCCCTTTGTAATCAGTATATATCTTGTAAATACCGTGAAACTTTGTAAATATCTTGCTTTTCATCAAACTTTCACCAATGAGTTTTAGCACCTATTGATGATTTTTTCCTGAACCAGTTAAGTACTGTGATAGTTGCGGAATGAAGACTTATTTAACCCAGTCATCCCAACTCAATAATTAGATGGCATCTACTGTAAGCAAGAGTTCTTCCAACTCATTATTAAAAAAGAATCTCCTAGCTCTGTTCTTTGTGAGGGCCTACAAGAAATGATGCTCCAGTAGCAATGAGCATACCTAGCCAAATCTTGATTTCTAAGTACCATTCTCTACTGAAAGGAAACAAGGCTTCTTGGAGAAATGGCTGATTCCAAAGCCGGAAAACGGTGTAAGTCTGAAAAACCTTTCTGTGCCAGAAAGTAAGGAAGTGCTCAAAAAATTGATGGGAACACAAACAGAAGTGAACTCGAATAGGCTCCCATTGGCCAAATTTGGGCATCAAAACAAATTGCAAGAATAAGTTATAACACATTTAATGAATATAAAATTCCATAAGTCCATACTAATATTTAAAAAATAATTTCAGGAAGAGCAGGTAAAAGATAAACCGTCTTTATAGAAGAATGCCAGTTGGTAATGGTGGAAGGAATGAGAAAAAAGAAAATTACCATAGTAGTAAGTAACTGATTCAGATATGAATCATCAATGGGGAAAACATACTTTACAGTGACAAGCCCTAGCAGACAGCCTTAACCAAGTGATCAGATTTAACATACCAACAATGGGACACATTGACATTGCGATGGACTGAAATGGACACAACATCATGTAGATAGCATTCCAACATAAAATAACCAAAAATGTTTAACGTGAATCTAATCATAAATGACCAAATCCAAATTAAGGGACTGCCTGTAAAACAAATAACCTGGACTCCTCAAAAATGTGACTGTCTTGAAAAAGAAAAAAAAAAAAAAAACAAGGTCAAGGAACTATCAGATTAAAGGAAAGTAAAGGAATTAAATGCATACATGACTTTTTACTGGAACCTGGCTTAAAAAAAAAACTGTAAAGAATGTGATGGGGCTCACTGGGGACATCTGAATATAGTATCACTGTTAAAATTCATGAGTATAATTTTTTTGTGTGTATGACAGAAAGCAAATGTAGCAAAAATATGAATAATTTGTGTATTTAAGTGAAGGGTATACAGAATTCGTTGTATTAGTTTTGCAAAGCTGTGGGAAAAAAACACTACTTTAGAATGATCCATTCATTCTGAAACCACAGACCACATTAGATTAGTCAAATGGACACAGATATGTATGTGTGTGTGTATATATATGTGTATATATGTATATATTTTAATAGCAGGGACTTTTAAAAATTACAAATGAATGCAATGTGTATGTGCTTATGTATGTATATACACACAGACACACTCTGCATTCATTTTGTAATCTTTTAAAAAGTCCTTGCTATTAAAAAACTAGATTACTAATGATTTCTGAAAATGCCAAATTTAAGAGCTAATTTATCCCTCTGTAACCTGCTAAATTCTCCCTGTTGGTTTTGGTGAAGCCCGTCTAGTTTTTCTCCTACCTCTACAGTTTCTCCTACCTCTCTACAGTCTCCTTTGGGCTCCTTTTCTACCACCATCTGTCTTGAGGACACCCTCCTTCAGCTTCTCATGTCTAGGCAATGAGCTCATCCATATTAGGGCTAATCCCCAACATTACCCACATGCACCCCCCCCACACACACACACAGACACGTGTGCATACACATGCATACAGACACATACTTCCAACTTCTAAATATGTTGGAAGCTAATAACTGGACTAAGTACTGGAGATAATGAGGGAAAAACATGAGCCCCACCCCCACTTATAATGGAGAAGAGAAGGCAACCTTAAACAAATTACAAAATAATTAAGAAAATAACTCTAAGCATGTAGAAAGCTGCAAAGGACTTCTAGGTGCCTTCCAAAGAGAGTGGCGAAAATTCAGAAGATTCAGCAGGTAGTGAATATTTCAGGCAGAAACTAGCATGTGCAAAGGCCTGACCTCAGTAAGTTCCTGGAATTGAGAGGGGTCCTGAGAAGCCAGAGCAGAGAAACAAAGGAGAAAGGAGCAGGATGAAGGAACTAGAGCCAGTGAGTTGAGAGCTTATCCCAAGGCACTGGAAGTATTAGGTAAAGGAAGGAGGTGCAATCAGGTTTTTGTTTTAGAAAGATTGCTGTTATGTGAAGAATAGGCTAAAAGGACAAGCATGGATGCAGAGAGATCAATTAGGAGACTGGCATCCTGGAATAGGGTGAAAGTAGAGATGGGACAAAAAGAGGTAATTGTTGAGAAGGTTTAAGAAGTGCAACTGACAGGACCTGTTCTGTAATATCTTTCAATAAAGCTTTGTTGTTTTCTACATTAAAAAAAAAAAGGATTTGGGCAGTGGTGTTGAATCAGCATCACTGGAAATCGAGATGTCATACACAGAAAGCTGCTTTGGGAAGAAGGACTGACCAGCCCCAAACTCCAAATTCTACCACCTACTCTATAACTCAGCTACCTACTGCATCGCTCAACCTGCAGGCACCTTAAACATTACCTGTGCAACACTTTCCCAAAGCCCCTGTGTCTTTGGGGTGGCAGAAGCCAGCTGCCAAAAAATCTAGGAGTCACCCTGGACTTTCCCCTCTCCATCATGCCCAACATCCAACCTAGTCAGCTAGTCCTCTTGAACCTGTCCCCTATGATCCCATCTTCCAGCCACACGCACACCATGCAACATGTGGTGTCAATACAGATACACTTGTCAATCACACAGGCTGACTAGGCACTGCACATTTCATACCCGTAAACTCCCCTCCAGCTGGCCCTGACCAGCCATGTCTCTAGTCCTTCACTGATTGTGGTTTCAGAGTCCAACCTTGGTTATCAGGATTCCTTCCTGTCCTGGTCTCTTGGTTGGCTAAGTGGCTTTACCTGTGGCCCCTCTGCTCCAATCTCTGCAAGACCCTTTGGCTGGCATTAGATATCAACTCACCCTGGTATAGAAGTTCTTATTTTACACGTCTCAAATATCTCTAGTGAACTGCCTCCATCTTCATGGCCTCTGCCTTGGTCATGCCTTCTTCCTTTTCATCTGGATGACAACTGGCTACCCTACATAATCTTGTCCCCTCCAATCTGTCCTCCCTGCTGTCCACTAGAATGACTTTTATAATGCAAATCTAACCAGATCAAACTCCTGATTAGAGTTCTACATTGGCCTGCCAGGTCCCACCTAATTATCACTTCTCAGAAAATCACATTGAAATGGCAGTAGAGAAACACAAAAGCAAATGAATTCACAACCATCCTAAAAATGGGAGTGGAGGGTGACATCAGCAAATTGAAGATTTTGATGAGTTTCTAGAAACTAGAAGGCAGATAGGATCTTCAGGATGGGGCATGAAGCCCTAAATCAAACAGGGATGGCCAGGAAGAAAGGCTCCAGTCTAGCAGACAGCAGGTTCTAGAATGAGATTTAGAAGAGGAACAGAAATCAAGGAGAAGACTACCTGTGCACTAGCTTTGTGGGCTCCCTCATCCATATAGCCATTGTCCTCCCATCTACCATGGAGCTAGGCATTTATTCCCACCTCCCACCCTCTCCTAAAGCTGAAGCTTGAGACCTAGTGATGGAGGATGGGGTGGGAGAAAGAGTTTTGATTATATACGCTCTGTGCTACATGAAGGAATCTGAACCATGTGAATCCAAAAACTGTTTTTCAAAAATTTGTAAATTTTTAGCCTTAAATCAAAACTAAAATAGGGCACCCACTGCAAAACCCCGTTGTAATGGTCTCTACACCTATCTCGATATCCTCCCTTGAATAATGTTTGCCTTACAGTTAATAAAAAAAAAAGTAAAAATAGGAATGCTAAATTAAAAAAAATAGAAGAACTAGGGGGGAAAAGTCAAGGAACTTTTCCAGAAGAGAATGAAAATTTGTATATCAAAGAACATTTAAAAGACAAGATCAATCGAGGAGGGGAAGTATCCACCAATCTATTAAGAATCCCAGAAGGAAAGAAGAGAAAATGGAGATAAGGAAATAACCAACAAAATACATATTTTTTAAATTTTAGAACTGAAGACAGACTTAAGTCTTTAGATTGGAGAAGTTCACCTAGAAGTACCATCCCCAATGAAGGAAAAAGCTGAAGTCAATATGTAAACTCAACCTCATGAATTTTCAGAACACCAAGCAAAAGCAGATGATCCCAAAGGCTTCCAGAGAAGAAATGCAACTTACAGATAAGACTATTATATGCATCTGACTTCTTGAGCAACACTGAGTATTAAAGCAGTGCCTTTAAACTTCTGAATCATATCCAGTCAAATTACCAATCACATGTGAGAAATAAAAACATTTTTGGCATATACAAACCAAGAAAGTTTATCTCCCATGTCCTGAAAAGGATGTATATACAAACAAACAAATATGTATCCCAGAAAGAGGAAAGGAAACATGGAATGCAAGAAATAGTAGAACAACTCCAAGAGTATGATGAAGTCACAACTGACAGTTGTTCAGCACACTTAAAAGGCACATTAGGACAGTCAGCAATGAGGATGATGAAGAAGCTGGATCATCATAAGGATGTGGGAAGCCATGTTCTTCCTTTAATTTCCTTTTAATTTCCTAATGAGAAAATCACAATCCAAATATATGAAGCAGACTAAAACGTGGTGTAATTTTGAGCAGTAGATAGCACCTAAAAATAGAATCCACCTGACCTGGTCATTAGAACTGGCTTCTTGAGAAACATATGTTTAGTGACAGGAGTGCATTTTCTACTCCAATCATACTACTGGGTTCTGAGGTGAATAAGGAATACACAAGTAAAACTTTATAAATGCCCTTAATCCGTTTGCAATTTTCAGATACTCTCTACAAAGTTCAGGAAACTGTCTTATAGTTATAGAATAAAATGTAAATAGTATTAACCTTGACAGTATAAAAGTAATGGTATAATATAAATGTATTCATTTCATAATTTGTGTAGGAAAAAAACACAAGAAACGGTGGTTGCCTTTAATAGGCAAATTAGGAATCCAGAGATCAGAGCTCGGTGACTACTTTCACAGTTTACCCTTCTAGATGATTTCAATTTCTTTACAACAGCATGAATTACCTTTTTGAAAGTAAAACTTCTATTGGGTAGGCAGTGTACTAAAAGTAATGATACAGTTGATAGCAGAAGGCACAGAGATGTGGAAGGGACGGTGATAATATACTTTCCCTCAGTTTTCATGACAGTTAACAAATACTGCCTACAATTCATGGAATTAGAAGTAGAGGCTGAAATATGATCCACAGAAAAAAAATAAAAATACTATATAACAAAAATTGGCAAGAGCAGGGCTGGGATGAGGGATTGCATGAGCTGCAATCTTCCTGTTACATGGTGGAGTCAACAGATTCTGTTTAAAGATGACAGCACAAGTCCAGGTGTTGCCACAGAGAGTGGAGTGACCCTCAGAAGAAATGCCATCAGAAGCAGTCTGCAGGGGCTGCCCTGCAAAGAAGTAGTGAGGGGCAACAGAGGGGAGACTTCCACTTTTCCTTTTATACCCTTCTGCACTTTCGAATATTTACTTCTATGCACACTGGTTGACTTCTAAGTCAAAACAAAAACAAAACAACCTCTTTCATGGACTTACCAGTGCTTTGAGGACTACACCCAAACTCCTTAGCAAGCGTCTAGGCCCTCCTTGATCTGCCTGCTCTTAGACCCCCGGCCCACACCCAAGGCTGTGAAGCCAAAACTGTAGCTTTCCCACTCTGCTCCTGCAAACATGCTCCACCTCAGTTCAGAATGCTCTTTCCTCCCACTTATCCCATACACAAACTACAAGCATCAACTCTCTAGAAAAAGCACTCCCTCCCCCTCAGCCTAGACTGAGTTAGAAGGCCATTCTGGAGCCTGTGACATTCTGTTCTCAACTTTAGTTCTGTCAAAGAAGGTATATTTGCTATTTGCCATTAAGATCCTGCCACCAATGGCAGTGTCTCTAGGCTGTTAGCTTCAAGGGATCAAGAGCACAACCTGTTAATCCCCTGAGGGAAGAATAACCATGTCTAAAGCCCAATCCCAAAGGTCAGTAATGAAGCTTAAGCATTAGGAAAATGCTTGGCCTCAGTTCCCCCATCCGAAGAAAGGAGGCAGGAAGATATCCTCCACAGGTCCCAGTTACATTCTATGACATATCATGCACACCGGCCATGGTATGTATAGCTTTCTTCTTCCTCACTTCGCTATAAATTACTATATACCTATAGTCTTCTTTGTCCTTTGTAATTTTTAAAGGGTCCCAATCACAATTTGCTAGTGTCCTCACTCATCTGCTCCTAGAAAAGACCACTCATTAGTGGGTGTTTTTGGATCAGCTCTCGCATAGAGCACCTGCTGGCTTTCTGAGTGTCTCTCTGCCCCGTTTCTCCTCAAGCCTGTCAGAAAAAAGAGCCTTTCCCCTCAGCTATTTACAAGCTGGCTAAGGGCTCTTGGGAAGACAGGATTACCCAGTACTGGCTTCTATGTGGCCCTGGGCTAATCTCTGAGCCTTGGTTTCTTCATCTGGGAAGCAATAGGGAAGGTCGTAGTATCTGCCCCTGGAAGGTTGTTGTAAAGGTTAAACAAGATGAGGCATGTAAGTTTCCTGGCACACAGAAAAGGCTTCAAAAGTGTGGCTGCTGTTCACAGTATTAAAAATTCTAATGTCCGGAGTAGCTGAGAACATAATTCCTCATATCTGTCCCTGCGACTGTGATTACAAGCCGACAGGTCAGAACAGTGAGATACAGAGCCTGGGTCCCACAGAATAACTGGTCCTGCCACTGTCAGTCCAGGAGGGCCCCACGAGGCAGGAAACCCTGGGCACACCATTACAGGGAAGGGAGCGCAGATTATCCGTCACGTGGAAAATGTTAACTTTTGTCCCTTTACACAGGCTCATTCTTCAGATGATCAAAGACAACTACCTGTGCTTTTCATTTCTGTGGAAACACTGCTGAGGCCAGGCTTGCCACCCTTCCAGGCACGCAGAGCAGTACATGCTATGGCCTGATCTGCAGAGGAGCTCCTAGTCACTGGGAAATCTCACTGCCTTCTGTGATCAACTCCAGGCCAAAGTCCCCAGGCAAGCCAGGGTGACTGGTAGACCCCTCTACCACCCTTCAGGAGGAGCCCTGTGTTCCTATTCACAACCCTGAGTGCTCACAAACTCTGCCTTCATCTCCCCTGCCCTGCAACTCTCAGGTGCTCCTGCATGACCGTCCAGCTGGTTGGACTCTACCCTCAACCAGGGAACAGGACTCTAGGAACCCTTCAGATTGGACTATCCTGGTTCCCACCTGGTTCTAAGTCAGCTCTTGAGGGCCTCACTGACCAGACTAGACCAGAACAGACCAGACCTCAGCCTCTGCCTAGGCATGTGTGTACCCAGTGGAGAACTAAACTGCCCAGGAACAAATTCCTGGGCTGGAGGTTCCCGTCAGCATATATGGACATGGGCTCAGCCACAGCAAATTGCAGCACCTGCAGCTGGTTTAGTCATTGCTCCAGGCTGGGAGGTGAAGTTGAGATGAGTGTATGCTAACAGTGGAGGGTAAATAACAGAGCAACACCCAAGTCCCTCCTTCTGAGAGGGTCAGGTGACTTTTTCTCCAGTCCTCAGAGCAATGTTCATTATGTAGGTAACAGGATGGCCCCAGGACGGTGCATGAGAGCCAGAAGCCAGGACTTGTGGGCCTTTCCCAAAGCATCTGCAGCACTGTCCTTGGATCAGCTCTCGCATAGAGCACCTGCTGGCTTTCTGAGTGTCTCTCTGCCCCGTTTCTCCTCAAGCCTGTGAGAGATCCTTTCAGAAGACGGTGTCCCTATTTCCCCTCTTTTCTTCACCAAAATTTACTGGACCATCTTTTTTCTGACATTTCAGGAGAAAGCTCTGCCGATTACTGGGATCTGCCATCCCTCCCCAAGTCTTTTTTTGGATAGTCCCCCCACATTGTCCCAGCTTCCCCACAATAACACACACTCTTCGCCTAGTCACTCATGTATTGATCCAAAATGGGGATCCCTACCCATGCCTGACATCATGCCATTGGGTCCTAGACTCTAAGACCAAGCCTCTCCCCTCATAGTGTTCATGCTCTGGTGGAGAGAGACCATAACATAGTAAAGACATGATTTAATGATAGAGTCAGTGGTAAAATAAATGTGGAGACTGAGAGAAGCCTCTTCGCTGAGAGAAGTGGGGAAAGGCAGTACAAAGACTGGGGTTGGGGAAAGAACTTGAACCAGCATGGCTGTTCTTTGGTGAGTAAGATAGGGAGGGGTATAAGCTGGGGTAGACAGAAGCTGGATCATGCAGGGCCTTGAGACCAGGGCGGGACATTCATATTTTACTCTAAGTGCCACTGCACAACTTTAAGCAGGGGAATGGTATGATCTGAGTTTCCAATACTCTCAGGTAGCTGTGTGGAGAATGGTTATGAGGGAGTAGGAGGAGATGAGGTACGGGGCCCATGGTGGGAGCTGTCGAGAGCTGCTAAGAGGACATGAACAATGACATCCAAGAAGTGACCATTAGATTTGACAAAAAAGGGGGCATGCAAGAGTGACCTGATAGGAGCTATTCAGTGACACTATGGTGACAACGGAAGTGGAGGCAGTGAAACTAGATGACTTGTTGGAAAAGTTTACTGTGGAGAAAAAGGATGAACCAGTAAGTGGACAGAGTATGCAGTTGATGGAGAGTTGATATAAGCATATCCATATATTAATGGTGGTTTCCTGGGGCTACTGTAACAAAGTGTCACAAACTTGGTGGTTTAAAATATTTATACTCTCATAGTTCCGGAAGCCAGAAGCTGGAAATCAAGGTGTCGGCAGGGCCATGCTCCCTCCAGAAGCTCTAGGGGAGAATCCATTCCATGCTTTTTCCAGCCTCTGGTGGCTGCCCCAGCATTCCTTGGCTGTGGCCACATCCCTCCAGTCTCTCCATCTCTGCACAACCTCCTCCTTTCTCTTTGCATGTTTATTTTATAAGGATATGATTGTATTTAGGGGCTACCATTTAATCCAGGATAAGCTCTTCTCAAGATCCATATAAGGAAATAGTCATTCCTTTCCCATAAGGTAATATTCAAACATTCTGGCAATTAGAACATGGATATCTTTGCGGGGGGCGGGGGATACCATTCAACCCATTACAATGGGAACGATCTAGAAGAGAAAGATAACACTGATATGGAAGAAGGGAGAACCCCAGGAGAGGAGTCTTTGGAAGAGTTGGAGGGACAGGACCCATAGCTGAAAATGTTCCTTCCTAGCTTTATTTCAAAACAACATTAAAGGTGAATTTGATCATATGGGAATTGTAGCTCAATAAAAAATAAAAAAATAAAAAAGGAAAGAAAAAAGACTTATGAAAAGACTCAAAATTCCTTACCAACTCCCACCCTACAGTATAATCAGCTAAAAGGAGCTAAATGGAGGCCACATTTTTTTCCCAAGGCACCAAGTCTTGCTAAGAAGTCTTAAAAATCTATTCACAGACCAGATATGCGAGGCACCAAGAAAAAGGGGCAAAGGGAGCAGGGAGAGTGACAGAATCAGGGTCCATGGACAGATCAGACAAACACGCCCTTACCATTATGTTGACAGATCTGGCCAACAAAGCACTCCCTGGAAAACACCCTCCTCAGCCCACTGGGAAAACAGCTGGCCTCAGCCTACTGGAGACTCAACACAGTGCAGGGAAACAGAGTCAAGGAGCAGGGAAGGGAAGGCCCTTAGGTAAATTACACAGTTGCCCACTCCATCCCAACTCAGCTGGGGCTGTGGCATGAAGTGGACCAGGCCTAGATTAGGGAGGAGAAAGTGTTCCTGCTATAAACAACCTGAGGGTAAAGTGAGAGCTAGGGAGCAGCCTGGGCAGACACATTCCCCGGACCACTGACACACATACACCCAGCTCCGACAGGAGTCTAGTGCCTGGCTCTGCTGTATGCATCGCCCCCCACAATCCTGCCCGTTCCCAGTGGCACCACTGACTGGACCCTCTGCCAGAAACATCAGGAATTATGTGAACTTGAACTGGAGGAAGCAGACCTGTTTGTAGATACCCCTCACTCCGAAGGCCAAGGGCAGTGCCTGTGAGTGGACATTCTTCCTTTTCAAGTCTGGCCAAAGTTGTCATTTTTGTGCCTAGCATCATCTTGAGGCTTCCCTTTCCTCCTGCACTGTAATCTTCCCCATGTTAGTAAACGGCCTTGGCAACTGGGTGGCAGATGGGGGCTGTGGCCTTGAGCTGTGCTCACAGATGACCACATAGGCCTGGCACTCAGCCTTGAGGTACAAATACCTTCTAAGTCTACCACACCAGTGAACCTAGGTGGAACCTATGGCATGTCCAAGGACTGCTTTTGCCCTCATTCCCTGGACCTCACCTTCATTCTTGTTTGCCTTTATAGGGGAGACACATCCTCCCAAACAGGGCACTTCTCACTTTACTCCCACCTGGAGTTCCATAACTCCAAGGAGGGCCTTGGAGCCAAAGTCAGAGCTGGCTCCCAGCCCATGTCAATGAAGTGAAGGGGAGCCTCAAGTTTTCCTGACTCCAGGAATGTTCTCAAACTTTAGTGGGACCAGAAGTCCCCAGTTAAAGATACTGATACTGGAATCACACACACACTCCATCCTAGAGATTCTAATTCCATAGAGCGGAGTGGGGCGGGGAATGGGGTGTGGGTGGGGGGCTGTAATCTTTATTTTAGCCTGCTTATAGGTACCAGCCCCCAGGAGGGCTCAGGAGCCCTGAGAACCTGTACACCTCTCCAACTCACGAGAGTAGGGGTGAGTGCTAGGGATAGGTCAAATGCTCATATCTTCCTGGGACAGGAAGTTGGGGCCGCTTGCATATACCTCTTCCAGACCTCTAAACTCATGTGGGCAGGCCAGGAAGGCAGGGATGGGACAAGCTTCGTGATGACTCCACTAAGCATTCTTCCCTCCCTACCCCTACACTCATCTCCTGCCTTAGCAAAGGCAAAGGAGAAGTTAGGGGCCTGTAATTCATGTTTCTTTCCTCTTAACACAACCACACCCATTTTTTTTTCAAGACTCCACCCAGCAACAAACCAGGACAAAAACTAACAATTTTAAACTTTTATGGGACTTCCTACTCCATGGGGCGCAAGAGATTCTTCCGGTAACTCCTATTGAGCTGGGGTCTCCTTGGACCTCTGCCAGTGGCAAGCCCATGGGGCTTCCGTTATATGGGCAACTCAAGGGTGGGGGCTTGTGAGTACCTGTTGGATGCAAACAGTCCAAAAGCCCACCAAGTAATGAACATGAGGACCAGTAGGCAGGAAAGAGATCTCGAGAGAGAAGAGTGTGCCATGTCGCCCTAAACCTCGGAAATCTCTGGGCTCTGGCACACCTGATAGGATGCATGAAGCCTCCTGGTCCGATGCCAAGGGCAGCAGCACATGGAAAAGGCCCAGACATGCAGATCAGGCTCACAGCCCAGTCAAGCAGGAGGTTCCTATTCAGATGGGGACCCAGGACACAACCCACAGGGAACAGGCTCAACATGTCTGCCTGCTACAAAGGCTTCTGGGAGCATTGTCATGGTCAATTCCCTCAAACACGTTTCTCTTAGAACCACCAATTTATTGCAGGCAAGATCCACTTCTAGAAATGGCAGGCAATACTCTTTCTGCCCACTGATGCCACACATAGCCCTGTAAGTCAGCCTGATGGCACAGTGGGAATATGGTGCCAGCTCTGAGTTCAAGGCCTGGCTCCAACACTCATTCCAGATGCACCTGAGCTTCCATCCCTTCATCTATAAGATGCAATTAGCAGTACCCTCTGGAATTACTGCAAGGATTAAAGGATGTAAGTTTAATATAAATTGCTTCACTGAGTTGGCACTCAGTAAAATAATTCTTTCCTTTCCCTCCTACTCCTGTGACTCAGTTTCCTGTCTCAGCCCCAAACCCAAAGAGATCCAAGTTCACCTAACTCGGAAATGCCAAAGGAGCCAGCCACCAAAGCAGAGCATACTTTCAATAAGCCTTAAGGTTCCCTGACACTCCTGCTCTCAAGAGCTTAACTCCGAATTCTTTGGTCATCTACAATTGGGGCTCCAATCCTGTTGCTGGCGGCTCCATACCCTGAATCCTTACATTTTCCCAGTGCTGGAGAGAGGACCAGTAAGTTCTCCAGTTTTCTGAAATCCTGGCGGTACTCTCCCAGCCTGCTGGGACAAGGACAGCAGGGATATTCAAGGTTACACAATGGCATGAGGTGCTAAAGCTCTTGGTGAAAGGACAAGGCATTTAACCACTTTTTAAGACTATATAGAGGTGATCTGAGCTAACATTAAGCATGCAGGGACACGTGTCCGTAGCATTTCCCCAAGTTAACTGGCCCTTTCCCGCCCAAGGTGGCCTGGCCCTCATTTTGTGCCAGGTACATTCTGAAGTTGGGTCGTGAGTAGCGTCCATTCTGACAGCGCTAAGTCCCAGCGTCCGAAGTTGCCCTGGAACCTTCCCTTGAACCTCCCCGGGCCGCCAGACCCCCAGCACTCACAGGGCCGTGTCTGGCCGCTGCTCCTGCCCCGGGTCGGCCGCGGGTGCGGAGTGGAAGGAAACAGCCGCAAAGGAGGAGATGGGATCAGCAAACCTCTCGCTCCCAGGCCTACACCCGCCTGCGGGGGTGGCGCTTTCCCCGGAGTTTCCACAGCAGGCTGGGATCCCATGGTCTACACTCCCCGGAATCCCTAGAGTTGTCTGTCCTTACGCAGATCCCCTTAAAAAACGCACGCTTCCGGGGGAGCAGAGGCCTCCAGGGCCCGGCCAAAGGCACCAAGAAGTTCTGGGCAGCCCGGGCGCACGCATCTCTGGGGATGGCCGGCGTCTTCCAGGCTGGGACCGGAGCTCAGAGCGCCCCGAGTGCCTCAGCCTGGCCCGTTCCCAAGGGCAGGAACCTGCCCCCGGAGCGGGCGGTCCTTGGCGGTGCTTCAACGGGGCTCGGGGGCCGCCGCGCGCCTCACCTGAGCGGGACGCGGATGGCCAAGTACCTGTCGACCGCCACCGCCAAGAGGCTGAAGATGGAGCTCTGCGTGAGCACGAGCACGAAGCAGGCAAGGAAGAGGCAACTGTGGAAGTCAGTGCAGAAGCCCAGGCTGATGGTGATGGCGAAGGGAATGGCAAACAGCCCCACGGCCACGTCGGCCGCCGCGAGGGACACCAGAAAGTAGTTGGTGGGCGTCTGCAGTGCGCTCGACGTGCCCACCGCAGCGCACACCAGCACATTGCCCGCCACCGAAAGCGCTGCGATGGCCAGCTCCAGCGCCACGTACAGCGCGTCCTGCGCCTCCAGCGGCATGGCCGGTGATGTCGCCTACCCCGGCCGCGTCGAGCGCGGGGCAGCCGCGTGGGCCCCGCCGGGCATGGCTGGAGCGCCCGAACCGCGCGTCCGCCAGCGGCGTCTGACCCGCCAGGCTCCCGCGCTCAGGGCCGGGACCCAGGGGGCGGGACAACGGATGGGTGGCAACGCCCATTGGCCGGCGTGCCCGCCCTTCTCGCACTCCCCGCGGAGCACCGCCCTTTCCCCCTAGTCGAGGTCCGCACCCGCGCAGGGCCACCCTGGTCTCCGGAGCGCGGGAGAGAGCGTGGGCGTTGGGCCCCGAGGCGTCTCATGGTAACGATATCTGACAAAGTCAAGTTCCCCAACTTCCTAATGCTCCAACTCCGTGGGTATTTCCCGAGCTGTCGCACTGTCTTCTAACTAGGGCGGCGCGGCGCGGCGCGCCCAGAGCCGGGGCGGCTCCGGGGTTTGAGACCCGACTCTACCCTGGGCGTTCGCCAGTCTCCGTGAGCCCACGCGAGAGGACACCCCCTCAAGCCATTCCACTGCCGGGCAGGGCGAGTCGAAGACCTGAAGGCTTTCGCGGCTCCCCTACTAGAACCGTGCGGACCCTGGTGGACAGGCGGGACTCGCCTTGCTAACTGGACGAGATGCATCAGGGAGGGGAGAGAGGGGCCTGAACACGCAGGCCGCCTCGCGCCACACACTCCCACTGGACCTGTCCCTTCCAGCTGCGGCACCCTAGGGCCAAGATGGTTTTGCATGCTGCATCGCTGCGCCACCCTACCTCTGCAATCGCGTGCCAGTCTCCCCAGCCTTCCCTCTTCCCTGCCCTTCTGCCACTGTCCAGGAGGCTTCTGCTCTACTTTCTCCTACCTGGCTACATGCTACACATCCTTCATGCTTCGCCCACCCCCTGTAAAGTGCCAGTGTTCTTCAGGCTCTCTCTTTAATCTTCATGCCCACCCTGTATAAGCTCAGACTCCCAAGGCTTCACACGTGGCCCTTACACCTTTAACTCCCAAACTTTTCCTCTGTAGCCTGCCTCCTGAGTGCCAGACCTGAGCACCCCATTGCCGACTGGTGGACTCCGCCAGGAAAGCCTAAGGCCCCCAAATCCAGCGAATCTAAAATCAAGCTCATCAACTCTCCTCAGAACCTGTGTCCTCTCCTCCAGAGACTCAGTTATTGACCTTACCACTCACCCCACGAAAGGTGCTGATACTTTTCCCGACATCCTTCCCAACATCCCTATCTGGAGTGCTACTGAGATTCTGCTTCCAAAGCTTTGCTTCTTTCCACCCTAAAGTTAAGACCTAGATCGGATCCCTCCTTGAAGCCTGCTCCCATCACTCCCTCATATCTCAGTGGGTCTCCCTAGTCCTCACCCATACCATCATTCTAGAACACACCTGGCTGTGCTATTCCCCCACCCAAAATCTTTTGCTAGCAGTCACCAGACAAGGTAGTTAAGATCTTCAGGCTACATGAAGTTATTAAAGGGGATATTTTTCTCTCTCCACTTTCCATGTGGTTTTGTTACTTCTATAATAACAAAATCCGATTTTATGTTATAAAATTGGAAAACTCACAAATTTCATGCTAGCTGAGTTCCAATATCACTTTCTCCATCACCCAAATTTCCCATAGCACTTGTTACCATGTATGTGATAAACTAGAACCTCAGGAAGATCACAGAATTTGTCCAAACACTTCTTTGGGGTAGGAAGAGGTCAAAAGAGTTACAGCAGGCTTTCTGGGGAGGTACTTTTTGCAGAGTGGGCAAGACTTGGCAGTGGAGAAGTATTTGGTAGGGAACCATGCGGGGTGGAGGTGGGGCAAGGGTCTTGCTCAGGGACAGCCATGCCCAGGAGAGTAGAGAAAGGAAGATGGCCTGACCAGGGAGGACTTCAACCTTCAGGATGGAGTGTTGGGTTGTCTGCTGGAAGTGCTGGGCATCAGCCCAGGGAGGTCGCTGAGCAGGGCCATGATGGATCAGAGCATTATCTGGCAGTGTGGCTGGAGAGCTGGCAGAGGGAGAAGAGGCAGTGGGATGGAAGCCAGCTGGTTGCTATGAGTGCTTCCCGCACACCCTGCAGCCTCCAGGCTCTGGGCTCAGCTCCAGCATTTTCTGTGCCTGGAATCTCCGTTTCCCCTTACTAGAGCTCAGCCTCCTTCAGAAAACCTTCCCTGAATCACCTGATAGATAGGATCCCCATTGTAAACCTGTGCCCTACCCCCACCTGTGTTGCAGCCCACTGAGTTTCACATGACTGAGTTCCGCCAGCAAAGCCTCCCTCCTCTCTGTCCTTTACCCAGCCCAGCCCTCATCTAACATAGTGCTCTTTCACTCACACGGCCACCCTCCCTTCTCTACCAAGTTTACGTGAGAAGAATTGAGTTATCCTGATTCCATCAACTCCCAGTCTGGAACTCACACTGGGATTTAAACTGGACTCACAGAGTTTACGGAAGTGGCAGTAATGGCAACAGGCAATTGTTGAGAATGTTAAATGTCCTTTAGAATGAAGACTTGTCCCACCAAAATATCAATATTGTTCTTAACAAGAAATTCTGACATAAAATCGAATATTGATCTAATGAAAACTTGTGAAAAACTTTATTGAGGAAAAGCAATGGGGAGGTGTAGATGCATGTGTGTATTTATGTAGATGGGGGATGGAGTTTAATAGTGAGGCTGCTTGAGGTGGCAATACCATTTGAGACCAAACAGAGGCAGGCCAAAAGCTTAAAAAGAAAAACCAGAAAATGAGATAGATGTATATAAGGAGCTTGAAAAGCTCTGACATAGTCTTTGGAATATAGAAGGCCACATGCATGTGCATATGCTCACAAAAAGACTTGAAAATACCATAATCTCTCACATTGGCTCACTCTGAGGCTCTGAGTAAGCAGGAAATGAAGGCTAAGGCAGAGTTTTAAGCTGTTTGCCAGGGCATTGAAAGCATGTCCCAAAACACAGTGAGCCCTTCTGCAAAGGCTGGGAGACTCATGGGTTTAAGGCATTTAAAGAAATCTCTATCAAATCATTAGCTGGCCACTCAACTAACTGAGCAGAGACTTCAATTGCCATACATAATGAGTATAGACATTACAGGAAATTTACTAAACATACAACAACAACAAACATTAGCAACTACACATCCTAGGGAGGGGAGAGAATCTGATTTTCATAGTTGCCATGTTATATAATTTAAAATGTACAGTTTTCAATAAAAAATATGAGACATACATATAAACTAGATAATAAGATCTATACACAGGCATAAAACAGTCAATAAAGACTGTCCCTAAAGAAGCCCAGATGTTAGATTTACTAAACAAAGATTTTAAATAAGCTATCATGAATATGTTCTAAGATTTAAAGGGAATCATGTCTAAAGAATTAAAGGAAAGTATGAGAATGATGTTTCATCAAATAGAGAATCTCAATAAAGAGATAAAAATTATGAAAAAGAACCAAATAGAAATTGTAGAGTTATAAAGTACAATAACTGAAATGAAAGATTTAGTAGAGAGAGTCAACAACAGATTCGAACTGGAAAAAGTAAAAAGAAAGGTCAATTGCAATTATCTAGTCAGAAGAGCAGAAAAAAAATGAATGAAGAAAAATAAACAGTCTCAGAAAACCTGTGCGACACTGTCAAGTGGACTGACATTTGCAAAATGAGAGTCCCAGAAGGAGAGGAGTGAGAAAGAAAATCTAAAGAAAAAAATGGTGAAAAACTTCCCAAATTTGATGAAAAAAAATCTGTACATCCAAGAAACTCAATGAACTCCAAGAGGGATAAAATCAAACATATATATTTGGATACATCATAATCAAATTGTTAAATCCAAAGTCAAAGAAATCTTGAACACAGCAAGAAAAAGGCGACTTATCATGTGAAAGGAATCCTCAATAAAATTATCATCTGACTTCTCATTAGAAATTACAGTGACAAACAGGCAGTGGATAACGTGTTCAAAGTACTGAAAGAAAAAGACTTTTAACCAAATATTCTGTATCTAGCAAAACCATTCTTCAAAAATGTAGGAGAAATTAATAGTAGATAAACAAAAATTCACTACTAACAGCCATACAATAAATACTACAATAAATAATAAAAAAGAATTATTCAGGCTGAAATGAAAGGACACTAGTCAGTAACTCGAATCTTCATGAAGAAATAAAGTACACCAGTAAAGTTAACTGGATAGGTATATATAAAAGACAGTATAAACACAAATGTAAAAGATAGCATAAAAGAATAATTATAAATCTGTATTGATGAGCACACAATGTATAAAGATATGACTAGTATGACAAAAATAGCAAAAAGAGGGAGGGAGAGAATGGAGCAAAGCTTTTGTCTACTATTGTATACTCTAAAAATCGAGTAAAAGAATCGATATGAAATTTAAATGGTTCAATAAAAATATTTAACAAAAAAAGGCATAATGGAGAAATAGAGGAACAAAAAAGACATAAGACATATAGCAAACACATAGAAAAATGGTAGATATAAGTCCTACCTTTAGTATAACATTAAATATAAGTGGATTAAACATTTGTATTAAAAGGCAGATATTGATAGAACAGATTTTAAAAAGGTAGATCCAAATATATGCTACTTACAAGAGACACACTTTAGATTCAAAGATACAAATAGGTTGAAAGCAAAAGAATAGAAAGAGATATGTCATGGAGAGTAACAAAATAATTGGAGTGGCTATGCTAAAATCAGACAAAATAGACTTTAAGACATAAATTGGTACTAGAGACAAATAAGAATATTTTATAATGATAAAAGGGTTAATCCCTTATAAATAAGTATGTACCCAACAATGGAACCCCAGAATACATAAAGCAAAAATTGTCAGAACTGAAGGGAGAAATAGACAATTTGACAATAATAGTTGGATATGTCTATATACCCTTTTCAATAAGGGATACAACAATTAGGCAACAGAAGATCATCACAGAAACAGAAGATTTGAACAATACTATAAATCAACTAAACCTAATGGACATCAATAGAACACTCCACTCAACAACAGCAAAATACACATTCGCTCAAGTGCACGTGGGACAGTCTCCAAAATAGACAACATGGTAGGCCATAAAACAAGATTCAGTGAACTTAAATGATAGAAAACATATAAAGAATGTTGTACAACCAAATGGAATAAAATTAGAAATCAATGACAAATGGATATTTGAGAAATTCACAAATATTTTGAAATTAAATGACACACACAAGTAATCAAAGGATTAAAGAAGAAATCATAAAGGAAATTAGAAAATATTTTGAGATGTTTTGAGAAAACAAAACCACAAAACGATACCAAAATATATGAGATATAGTAAAAGCAGTGCTTAGAGGAAAATTTATGGTTGTAAATATCAATATTAAAAAGGAAGAAAGAACTTAAATCAATAACTAAACCTTCCACCTCAAGGAACTAGGAAAAGAAGAGCAAACTACACTTAACATAGGCTGAAGGAAGGACAGAATAAAGACTAGAATGCAAAATAATAAAATAAAGAATAGAAAAATGGAGAAAATCAACAAAGCCAAAATTTGCTTTTTTTGGAAAAGATTAATAAAATTGACAAAGCTTTAGCTGGACCGATCAAAAGAATGAGAGGAGAGAAGATGATTTACTAAAATCAGAAATGACAAAGAGACATTACTATCAACCATACAAAAATAAAAAGAAATGTTCAGAAATACTGTGAACCATTGTATGCCAACAAATAAGATAACCTGCATGAAAAGAACGAATTTCTAGAAAAAATGCAAACTACCAAAACTAACTCAAGAAGAAATAAAAAATATGAATAAATCTATAACAAGAGGTGAAGTTAGTAATCGAAAAATTTTGCACAAAGAAAAATCCAGACCCAGATGGCTTCACTGGTGAATTTTATAAAACATTTAAAGGAGAATTAATACCTATCCTCACAAACTCTTGTGAAGGATTTTCACAGGAAAGGGGAGAGAATACATCCCACATCATTCTAGGAAGCCAACATTATCCTGATACCAAAACCAGAGAAAGACAAAACAAGAAAACTACAGGCCATTACTCCTTATGAACTTAGATGCAAAATTCTCAACTCACAACCGAATCCAGTAACATATAACAAGAACTATACACTATAACAAAGTGGGATTTATCCAAGGAATGCAAGATTGGTTTCATATACAAAAATCAATCTATGTAATACACCTAGTTAATAGAATAAAAGACAAAAACCACATGATCATACCAATAGACATATAAAATAAAAATAGACACATTAAATAAAAATCTAACATGCTTTCATAATAAAGAAAACAATCAACAAATAAAAAGAGAAGGAAACTTTTTCAATCTCAAAAGGCCGTCTATGAAAAACTCATAGCTAATAACATACTTAATGGTAAAAGACTGAAAGCTTTCTAAGATCAAGAACAGGACAAGGATGTTTGCTCTTGCCATTTCTATTCAGCATTATACTGGCAGTTCTAGCCAAGACAATGAAGCAAAGAGGAAAATGAAGGAATAAGAAGTATCCAGTAGGAAAAGAAGAAGTAAAAATGTTTACACTTGCAAATGCCATTATCTTGTATAGAGAAAGGTCTAAGGGATCCACAAAAAGATCAAACACCAACAAAACAAAATCTATTAGAATTAATAAATGAATTCAGCAAGGATACGAGATCAATATCTTATTCAAAGTATAAAATTAATAGTATTTTTATTCAATAGTGAGAACGATCTATAAATTAGATTAAGGAAACAATTCCATTTCCAATAACACCAAAAAGAATAAAGTTACTAAGGATAAATTTAACTAAAGAAGTGCAAGATTTGTACAATGAAAACTATAAAACATCACTCAAAGAAATTAAGAACACCTAAATAAGTGAAAAGACATTCCACATTCATGGATTGGAAGACTAATATTGTTAAGATGGCAATGCTACCCAAATTAATCTACGGATTCAATATAATCTCTTTCAAAATCCTTACTGACTTCTTTGCAAAAATTGACAAGCTAATCCTAAAATATACATGAAAATGCAAGGGACCCAGAAGAAGCAAAACAATCTTGAAAAAGAAAAACAAAGTTGGAGAACTAATACTTTCTGATTTCAAAACTCACTGCAAATCTATAGTAATCAAGACAATGTACTGGCATAAAGGCAGAGATACAGCTCGATGGAATAGAATTGACAGTCCAGTAATAAACCATTACATTTAAGGTCAATTGATATTCGACAAAGGTCCTGTGACAATTCAATGAAGAAAAGAATAGCCTTTTCAATAAATAGGGCAGGGATAATTGGATACCCACATGCAAAAGAATCAATTTAGACCTCTACTTCATATCATATACCAAAATTAACTCAAAATGGGTCAAAAACCTAAATATAAGAACTAAAACTATAAAACTCATAGAAGAAAATATAAGCATAAATATTGTGACCTTTGATTAGGCAATAACTTCTAAGAATATGATACCAAAAGCCCAAACAACCAAATAAAAAAAATAGATAAATTGGGCTTCATGAAAATTTAAAACATCTGTACATCAAAGGGTACTATCAAGAGAATGAAAAGACAAAATGGGAGAAAATATTTGCAAATTGTATAACTCACAAGAGTCTAGAATCCAGAATATATAAAGATTTTTTATAACTCAGTGATAAAAGACAAATAATTCAAGTTTTTTTTTTAATGGGCAAAGGGTTTGAATGGACATTTCTCCAAAGAAGATACACAAAACAAAGTCACATGGCTTGTAACCTGATGCCACGTAGAGAGGTGAAGCAGCCAAGGCTAAGCGAACTGGATGACTTTCCAAAGCCATCACACACAGCTGCCTCTCATGACAATGTTCACATCATGCCTGACACAGGGACAGATCTGCCTGTGGATCTTTAGTACGGAAAAGGGGACCAAAGTTTTTCTTAGACATGCTGTTTCCATTCAATGTTAGTGGGTTTTAAGGGTATCAGATCTCATATCTCACATGAAAGGATGTTGTGGAGGACTTCTGGAATGGGATGAATACTTGTCTCAGGGTGACTTTGGGCTCAGGCCCTTAGGGAAGGTAGGTGGTTGAAACACTAGGCTCCAGGAGAAAGTGCCTGGTAAGGTAACGTGGACATTGAATCTGGGCACCCGACTTTCTTCCTGTCTGTGAGAATTATGCTCATTTTGCTCTGGGTTTGGCCCAGTTATACGCCTCCAGCCTTGTGGCCTGGTAGTGACCGTACAGAGGGGACAGCGGGAATGAGGCTGAGGTCACCAGACAGGCCCCAGGCAGGCCGGCCCCTTCTCCCGCTTTTCCAGGGCGGGAAAGGAAAACTGGTCTCTTCTCTGGGAAGCTTGCTCTATTTTCCACCAAATGCTTAAAGCAGCAAGCCCATGTCAGTGTGCTCTGTCTTTGCAGATTGCTGCAATCCTTTATTTGAAATGTGGCACTTGTTTCTGTTGCTGATTTCAGAGACCTCAGGTGGAAAAGTGTCATTTTTCATCAGTGTGGTTTGCAAAGCACATCATCTGAGGAGGCCGATGGAAGCCATCAGGAAATTTTAGAATCCATTAATCGGCTCTTCACCAAGTATTTGAGCTATTCATTCTACATTTATAACTGTTACTTCACGGCTTCCATGAGAAGTATGGGACATTACCTCAGACCAAGTGCTCACTATGGAGCTTGTGGCAGCCCTGCTCTTTGGCTCCCCAGCAGTAATCCCCTTTTCCAGATTGCTAACAGAGCCTCAGTATAACAGCAACATGCACACCTTAGAGGATGAAACTTTGCCAGGAATTAGTCTAAGGGAAGGGCATGTGACTGACTCTGGCCAACAGGACGTGAGGGGAATTATGCAATGAGCTTTGGGCCCCCTCCTCCCCTTCCTGCTCTGGAAGCTGCTTTGTGAAAACACGATATTTAGAGCTATGGTAGCCATTTCGCAACCATGAGGTGACAAATCTGATGTGAAAACCGACACACTGAAGGTGATGGGGGAAAGATGGAGGAAAGAGCTTGTGTTCCCGATCACATCTTTGAACATCCCAACCAGCCCCAAGAACAGCTCTCTCTGGATTCTTGTTCAATAATGCTGTAAGTGTCCCTAAGGTGCAAGGCACTGTGGTGCATGTTTTCCGTGTCTTGCAGCAAAGCATCCTACAGAATTCAGAGCCACACAAATGTTTCAGGTCAAGGAAATCTTAGTTCTTGGCTCATCCACTCAGATGGAAGAGAAAGACAGCTGGGAAGCCATAGCCTAGTATCCAGGGCAGGGCCAGCTCTCCCTGCAGGACTGAGACCGCCGCTTCACCTCTTTGAACATTTGTTTCCTTAATCATCAAATGGGAAAGTTGAATCCAGTGACCTCTAAGGTCTCCTCCCTCTCTCTCCAATCTCCTGCTAATCAAAAGTCCAGGACAGAATTTCTAATTGCTGCATCGGCTACAGGAAACACGACAGAACACAACAGCACCAAATCCAGCCTCCAGATGTGGGCAGGCTGGGGGAGAACTCAGTTTCCTTTTTCTCTTCCTGGCCTCTGGGGTGACAGTTCGGATTCTGGGGAAGATGAAAAAATAATGGAAGGAGAATGCCACCCCCTTAAGAATAAAGGTTGTCCAGGGTGGGAAAGTAAAACTGGTTTTCTGTGGGCTCAGGATAAAATCTGATGTGCTGACCACGGCCACATCTGGTTTATCGGTTGTTAATATTTTGCTTTTATATATTGCAAAAATGATATGTGCTCATAGTACAAATATAAACTCACAGGAATGTTTAAGATAGTTAAAGTGCTCCTCCCCAACCTCTTTATTCACACCTTCCCACATTTCAGTTTTGAATATTGTTCCAGATATTTTTCTATGCTTAGAAAAACATAAAGCCATATATTACAAAATCAAAGATGCTAGTGATGACATATCCTGTTAAAATGTGAAAAGGATATGCCATCTGGAATTAGTGAAATGGAGCATGTGCATTTATGCATATGCAGATTTTTAAAAAACAAAAGTAGACTTACTCTATGTGTATTGTCAAAAACTCTATTTTAACAACTATATCTTGAGAACACCTTTCTAAGAACACATTAATCCCATCTTTCTTGTAGATTCCATACTATTGAACACACTATTTTTTACCACTCTTCTATTCATGGAAATTCCTAGTTTATTTCCATTATGTTTTTGCTGTTATTCTAGTCCATAACTCCTCCTGAATAGCCATGAGTACTTTAAGGGGTAAATTTCCAGAAGTGGGAATGCCGTATCAACATTTAACATACTAACATCACCAAATCACTCTCCAGAAAGCTATTACTCATTTATCTTTCACCAACAGCATATGGAGTATCCATTTCTGCATAATTTTGACACAACAAAACATTATCAATATTTTTTATTTCTTCCAATCTGTTAAGTAAATGAATATATCATCATTGCTTTATTTTACTAATTTTTTTTTACCATCTAATGAAGTCAAGCTTCTCTTCATTTTTACTAATACTTTGCAATTTTTTCTAAGAATTGCCAAGGAATCCATTTTTTGACTGGATTATTTGTCTTATTCATTTTTAGGAGCTCTTTGCGTATAATTTATTATGTAGTGAATAATATGTATTGCCTGCTATGTGTTGTAAACATTTTTCCAAGTCTATTTTTTCCCCAGTCTGTTTTTAATCTTTTAATTTTGTTTATGGTGCCTTTGTCATACAGAAGTTTTTCATTTTATATGATTGAGTGTGTCAGTATCTCTCTCCCATTTATGGCTTCTGGGTTTTGTGTCTTACTCGGAGGGTAAGAATCTAATCTGTCTCTTCTGCCCCCAAACCAGTGGCAAGATGCCCCCAACACCCCACATGGTGACAGATGCCCTCTCCTTTCTCAGACTCTAAGCCCCGTTCTAATCACTCATGTGCTTCTGAGTTCTGTTCGGATTCACGAATCTATTTTCTCTTTTCTCTTGTTGGTACTACACTTTTCAAAAGTTCTGCATCTTTCTGGTGTATTTTGACATCTGTTTTTTATTTTCCTTGTTCAGAATTTTCTCAGCCTTACTCTTCTCTGTGAGCGCAGACTCCCCTGCCAGGTTCCCAAAAAGGCCTTCGGGCTGGCCCTGAACAAATGTCAGGTGAAAATATGGAGTTCAGCAGACACTATTTTCTTTAAATGAAGAAATCTGGTCATTTTAATGATAGTTTTGAGATTTGGCATTTGAGATTGAGGTCAAGAAAATAACCATAGTTCCAGGCCTGCTGTTTGTGAGCAGTTTGCCTTGTTGCTGAGCCCCAAGCTAAGCTAAATGCCTAGGGCCCCCAGCTCCACCCAATGCAAATCACCACCCTTGGGGATTCAGATGTTTCCGTGTGAGATCTGAGTGTGGCAAATGAGTAAGCACATGTCCTGCCTGAGAGGCACCCAGGTCCTCCAGCGCAAGCCCTGCACAGGGTCACTCCTGGGAGGTCATCATCGCCTCAAGTCACCACTTGCCCTGATTCCTCCTTTTAGGCCAAAGCCCCTAGAGGAGCTTTGGATTGAATTGTTATGCAACCATCACCACCTACAGAATGTTTTCACTTTCCAAACTGAAACTCTGTCTCTATTAAACACTAATTCCCCGTACCCCTCCCTCAGCCCCCTGGGAACCACCATTCTACTTTCTGTCTCTATGAATTTGATGAGTCTAGGTGTCGCATATAAGTGGAATCCTGCAGCATTCGTCCTTTTGTGTCTTGATTATTTCACTTGCATAATGTCTTCAAGGTTCATCCATGTTGGAGCATGTGTCAAGATTTCCTTCCTTTTTAAGGCTGAATAATATTCCATTGTGTGAGTAGCCCAGGCTTCCACCTTCTGGCCGTAGTGAATAGTGCTGCTGGAATGGGGGTGGGCATCATGGCAGTAGCTTTTGAGACAGGATGAAAGGAGATAAGCACAATGTTTCTTGGCTACCTCACAAGGAAAGCATCCCCCTACCCCTGCACACACACTGTCAACCAGGCCAGCTTCCCAGGGGCAGGGCAGAGATAGCATGTTCAGCGAGTAGCTTCCTTCATGATGCATGTTATAGCCCGGGCTCATCTTGGGACCCGCCCCAGGGCTCCTGGGCTCTCGTGGGGTTTTCATTCCACCTAACTCCTCAAGAAAGGCTCCTGACTCTCTGGGCTTGGGCTGGATTCCACTGCGTATTCCACACTGTTATGGTGCCCATATGGCTCAAAACATTCCTTCATCTGACCCAAAAGTCCATTTCTTCCTGACCCCCAAATTTCTACTAGGCCACTAGGAACTCATGGTGTCACCAGAAAATGTCCCAAATCCTTGGCCTCCTCTCTAAACGGCCCAGCACCCTCTCTCTCAGACAGAGACTGATCCCCGCCCCCAAGGCTGCTTCCCCTGCAGCTCTCTCCAGAGGGGCCAGGTTTTGTCTCACAGGTCCTGCATCCCCAAGGACCTCCTCAGTCTCCCAGAATATTTCTCCCCTCTCCTTCCATAAAAATGAAGCATTTTCTCTCTGAAAAGCGTGCCTTCAGATTACATTACTGTCTGCCCTTTCTTCCTGCAGTCATTTCCTACTGGTCACTTTGCCTGCTTCCTGGAAGGTGTTCAGCACCCTCCCCCCCCACGGTCTTTTTCTCACCACATACTCCTGTCATCACTCTTGATAGCTTCAACCATGTCTTTCCACGTATCCTCTTGCCTCTGTTTCCTAACTTCCTGGTCCAAACTCTCCCTCTGACCCACATGAATCATCTTCACCCTGGCCACCCTGCCAGGAGGTGAATCATCGGCAGAATCTCTCCCACCACGGCCTCCCATTCTAGTTCATTTCCTCTGTGATACCCCCACTCTGCTCACCTCGTGTTTAGCTCACTGGGCCCCTGTACAACTGCACCAGCTGTGAAAATAAAGACATATGTTTACACAGGTTGACAAAGAACCACTGCTCAAGTCCCCAGCATTCCCACTACCTTGCCTCCTGCCTCGCACACCAGCTTCCAGGAGCCTGTGTGGGATTTTGCAGCCTGCCCTGCTCCCATGTCCAGCCTTGCCAACCCTCAAGGCCCTCACTGCCCGAGGATTGTCCCATTGCTCCCCGTCCTCCTGCACTCACACATCTCCCTTATTCTAGGCAAATGTGCTGTATCTTTCCATCCTTCAAGAAAAGAAAGGAAGAAGATGAAAATGAGAAACCCTCCCTAAACCGACATCTCTTCCAACAATCTCTCCTTCTCTCTGTCTCCCCACACCCACTTTATAACAAAACTCCCTTAAAGCCAGGTCTTCACTGAAGACTTTCTTCTCACACATTCTCTCTTTCCACATGCCTCCACATGGAACCTGTCCCATCCCTAAAACCATCTTGTAACGTCACCAGCAGCTCACACCTTGCCATATTCAGTACCGATTCTCGGTGTTCATCTTACTTGAACTC
This sequence comes from Pteropus medius, assembly GCF_902729225.1. Lineage (NCBI taxonomy): Eukaryota > Metazoa > Chordata > Mammalia > Chiroptera > Pteropodidae > Pteropus > Pteropus medius. Next base: position 7,837,350 of record NW_024352783.1, read on the forward strand.
TCAACAGCCGCTGTCACAGTCCATCACTTTCTCTTTCTTGAAACACTTCCAGAGATGCCACAGCCCACCATGTCCTGGCAGTCCTCCAGCCTCCCTGCCACTCCCCAGCAGGTCCTGGGCCAAATTCCCTGGCTCTTCCATCTGTTATGAGTTGGAGGACCCAGGAACCATCTTCATACGGTTTCTTTCTTTTTTTTTTTTTCTTCTGGGTTCCAGACTCCTATAGTTTCCTATCTACTTAACTTCTCCACTTGGATGTTGAAAAGGCATCTCAAACCTGACTCCAGGTTCCCTGCACCCCACCCCTCTTGTCTCTTCCAGTTCAGCAGGTGCTCCCAGGGTTCAACAGATGCTCTGTTCACACACCATGGGTCACCCTTGATTCCTATTTCTCTGACTCGCTATATATGCCGGCTCTGCCTAAAATCTATTCCACATCTGCTTGCTTCTTCCCCTCTTCCCTGCTATCATCCTGACTAAACTCTCTCACCTCCCATCTGAACTATTGTGGGGACCACTTCACTAAGCTTTGTTAATTTTATTTTTACACTCGTGTCCCTCTACAATCACTTCTCTGCTTAACTTCCAAAAAGAATGTTCAAGAATGTAATTGAGACCATGTTCAGAATGCTTTGATTAATTCTGATAAGCCCGGATAGTTCTTACCTATCTACCTCTTCCAGCAGCCAGCTGCTTCACACATTCTGCTGTTCACACTGGCCTTCCTGCCACACCCCTAACACACACTCTCTCTCTCTCTCTCTCTCTCTCTATATATCTCTCTCTCTCTCTCTCTCTCTCTCTCACGCACACACACACACACACACTACACACGCACACACCAATACCCTCGTCCCAACACAACTAGCACATTTCTGCTGCAGGGACTCTGCACATGATGTTCCCCAGCCCATCATGGTCTCCCCCACATTTTCATATGGCTCCCTCATATCTTTCAGGTATCTGTTCAAATTTGTCACTTACCCAAAAGAGACTTTCTCTGACTATCCTTTATAGAATAGTACTTGCCCTAACTGGCATACTTGATTGTTTCCCCTTGCTCTGCTTTTTTATCCTGGCATATCCATATCTGTCATCTTGTACATTCCTGTTTCTGGTCCCCGTCCCCTCAGCCCCGGGGATCCAAAAGGATCCAAAAAGGGCCGGGGCTGAGTTCTATCCACAGCACATGGCACACTGTCTGGCACAGAACAGCCATGTGGAATATTTGCGGATGAGTCCTGGAACCTTAAGAAATGCCCAGAAATGCTAGGCTGGAAGCACTGAAGTAGAGAAAACAAACACTGGGTTGTTGCTTATTCAGAGACAAATGCAGCCAGCTATTTCAAACAATAAGACAGTGGGAGTAGTTAGGAAAAAAAATGTTTTGGAGAAAAAAAGAAGGTGTGCCCCACTCCCATGCCTTACTCCCAACTCTATCTGGTTTTTACACTTCTGAAAAGGGGGTGATAATGACTAAATCAGGTCACTTACTGAAAAGTGAAAAAAAAATTTGGAAAAGAGAAGTAAAAGATGGTCAGATTCCAGTACCAGCTGCCCAGTAAACAGTCTGTCAACACAAATACGGGCATTGGTGTTCAAGGGTCATGGGGGTGGAGGCGTGGGACTTAAATTCTCATGCAACATAACAATAGAGCATGCTTAAAATCAATAAAGTGAACACAGAGCAGTACAAGTTCCTATTTATACATATGGAGATAAATATCGATAGAAACTTTGGAAAGACCAGAAAATAGCTAGCAAGTTCTTGGGGGCTGGGTGTTCTGAGGGGGCTGGAGTAGAAGACTGCTGAAATACAGTTGACTTTATGAGCTGGTATTACTATTGAAAAAGGAAACATACTTATTAAAAAGTATATAAATCCATAACTTCACAAGTATGCCACAATAAATGCCAAATGCACCAAGGATTTAAAATAGAAGAATGAAAATTCTAGAAGAAAACCTCGGCATACTCCTTCATAACCTCGGAGCAGGGAAGGGCTTTCTAGCTTTGATTTATAATCCAAAGGAATAAAAGAAAAGAGTAAAAGAAAAAACTTAGGTGTGGTAAAAACAAACCAACCACCATAAGCAAAGACAAACAACCAGCTGGGGAAACTATTTGTATGTCAAATCATAGACGTCACCTCTCTGATGTATAGAAAGCTCCAGGGTAAGATTTCTAAATATTTAATAAGAAATATGGGCAAAGCATATGAAAAGACAATTCACAAAAAACGGAACACAAAATAGAATTTTAAAGCATGCTCAGCCTCATTCACAACAAAATGCAAAATTTTAAAAAGTCCTCTTTATTTATTTCAGTCACGATTGACATTTAATATTAGTTTATATTAGTTTCAGGTGTACAGCACAGTGGTTAGACATTTATATGATTAATGAAGTGATCCCCCCATTAGACTAGTGCCCACGTGGCACCACACATAGTTATTACAATATTACTGACTATATTCCCTAACAATCTGTACTTCTTAATCCCTTTACCTTTTTCATCCAAACCCCCAAACCCGCACCCATCTGGCAACCAAAAAATATGGAACATTTCATGAATTTGCTTGCCATCCTTGTTCAGAGGTCATGTTAATCTTTGTATTGTTCCAATTTTAGTATATGTGCTGCTGAAATGAGCACACAAAATACAAATTAAAACTGAATTCAGATACCACGTTTTACCTATTAGATCAGCAAAATCCAAAGGTCTGATAACATACTCTGGAGGCCAACCTGTGGGAAAGAGACACCCTCATACGTTGCTAATGAGAGAACAAATTAATCCAATTCCCACAGAGACAACGTGGCAGTTTCTATCCAAAGCACAAAGGTACACACCCTTTGACCCAGCAATTAAAAGTTTGATGCTTATGCAAATGAACCTATCCATACCCGTGTACGTTAATAACCTCAGCATTGTTGTAATTGCAAAATACTGGAGACATCCCCATCTATGGCATGAGCCTACATGCAGTTTGCTTGGGACACTTTACACCTTTGCTCCAGTATAATTAATAATAGAGGCCACCACTTTCACTCTTGTGTGTCCTAGTGTAGATGAGAGATTGTACAGCTACCTCCATAGGAGACTAGATAATTTCTGCTACCTCCATACAGTGGAATACTAGGCAGCAGAAACGAGTGAGAATGTTCTCTATGTTTTGATAGAGAAATGTCTCCAAGATACATTTCTAAGGGAAAAGAAAGCAAACAAAACAAAACAAAAACAAGATGCAGACCTTTCCCGTTAAAAAAGGGGAGAGTATATAATAGTCACATTAACTGTATATAAGACACTCGGGAATGAAACACAAAATAACTGATAAAATGGTCACTGCTATGCATGTGTACGGGGAGGGCAGGGGAGACTGTGTAGGTGGGGAACTTTTCACTGTATATCGTTTCATAATATTTTACTTTTGAGCTGAGTAAAAATAAGTTTTTGAACCTAGTCAAAGAATTAAACTTTAAGATGAAAAAGTATATGCGTTGTCACAGAGACTTCTAGGTGCCTACACAATATTAATTCTTCATTTCTTTTTAGTAACAGAACCCCACTTTTTAGCCAGCCTCACTGCTGTTCACCTAAACGGCTACATCTCCAGTCTCTTTTGCAGCTAGGTGTACCCATAGGACTAAATTCTGCCCAATGATACACAAACGGAAGTATTATATGGATCTTCTAGGAAGACTTAAAAGGGACCTGATACTCCCATCTAACCTGTCACCTGGAATATAATTGTGATAACTGAAACTCTGTTAGTCATATTAGATCATGAAGACAAATGCCGCTCCCTCAGGGATGTCAGAGCGAAAAGGGGCCTGGGTCCCAGATTTTATGACTCCAACATACCAGCTTCGGACGTTCTACCTTTGACTTTTGTGTGTATGTGAGAGAAATAAATAAGTTTCTTATCTTGTCTAAGACAGTATTTTTCAGGTCTCTATTTCTTGCAGCCTAAGGTAAGCCTAAGTGATACATAAGGGCACCGATAAAATACTGAACGGATATTAATTTTGGTAATAGAAATTAATTGCTTGATTTACATTGTACAATTCAATAAGTTTTTTTTCAATTATAGTTGACATACAGTAATATACCAGTTTCTATTGTAGAGCCTAGTGATCAGAGATCCACATAACTCGCAAAGCGATCGCCCCACGAAATCTAGTACCCTTCTTCCCCCTTACCTATTTATTACATTATTAACCATCTTACCCATGCTGCACTCTACATCTTCATGTTTATTCTGCAATTATCCATTTGTACCTCTTAATCCCTTTGCCTTTCTTTTTCTCCCCCACCAAATCCCTGACATCTAGTATCCCTCTAAATATTCTCTGTATCTATGAGTTTATTTCCACCTTTGTTGTTGTTGTTTATTTCATTTTTTGGATTCCACATGTACGTGAAATCTTGCGATATTTGTCTTTCTCTATCTGACCCATTTCATTCAACACAATACCCTCTAGGTCCACCAAGGCAATATCTTTTTTCATCCCCTTCCTTTTAGTCTGTGTGTGTCTTTTAATCTGAAGTGAGTCTCTTGTAGGCAGCATATATAGGGGTCTTGTTTTCTTATCCATTCAGCCACTCTATCTTTTGGTTGGAGCATTTACTTAATTCTTTTCCATTTGAGGTACTTGTTGATAAGAATGTAGTTAGTACCATTCTTTATTCATGTTTTTGATACTTGTTCTTTTTTTTTAAAGAAGTCTCTCCAACATTTCCTGTAATACTGGCTTGGAGTTGATAAATTCTTTTAGCTTATTTTTGTCTAGGAAGTTCCTTATCTGTCCTTCGACTCTAAATGATAGCTTTGCTGGATAAAGTACTCTTGGTTGTAGACCCTGGGTTTTCATCACGTTGAATATTTTTTGCCAAGCACTTCTGTCTTACAGTTTCTTTTGAGAAATTATCTGCCAGTCTTATGTGTACTCCCTTGTAGTAGGTAACTAATTGTTTTTCTCTTGCTGCTTTTATGATTTCCTTTTTGTATTTAACCTTTGGCATTTTAATTATGATGTGTCTTGGTGTAGGCCTCTTTGGGTTCCTCTTTCTTGGGACTCTGAATTTCTTGAGGTTGTATGTCTATTTCCTTCACCAGGTGAGGGAAGTTTTCTATCATTATTTCTCCAAATAGCTCTTCAACTTCTTGTTTTCCTTCAAGTACCCCTACGACATGGATATTTTTACATTTAATTGTGTCCCATAGGCTCCTTAAATTATTGTTATAGCCTTGGATTCTTTTTTTCTTGCCATTCTGATTAAGTGTCCTTGGCTTCCCTATCCTCTATATTGGTGGTTCGATCCTGTTCTTTATCCACTCTGTTGATTCCCTATAATATACTCTTCATTTCTGACTGGTTCCTCTTTGTAATTTCCATTTCTGTTTTTATATTTTTTAAATCGGAATTCATCTACACATCCCCTAAGTTCATTGAGCATCTTTATAACCACTGTTCTGAACTCTGCATCTGTTAGATTGCTTGATTCCATTATTCCTGGATCTCTGTTCTCTTCTCTCATATGGTTTCTGCTTCTTTATCTTCCCATTTTGGCTGCCTTTCTGTGTCTGTTTCTATGTACTAAGCAAAGCTCCTAAGTCTCCCAGCGTGGCCATGTGTAATAAGCATCCAGTGGCACAGCCCTGAGAGGGGTTCAGCTGCAGGCCAAGTTTAGCCCTGGCCTGTGTCCCTCTGGGGCCACCTGTTGAGATTCAGCAAGCAATCCACGGATGCTGTGCTTATAGTTGCCTCAAGAAACCACACCAGAAACCGAGGCCAGCTGCCTCCAGTGCGAGTCTTGGTGCTGCTCAGCAAGGAGCACAGTACTCACTGAGGACACAACTCAATGTGGCTTGGGTGGGCTGCAAGTTGGGGGAGGCGGAGTTTCAGGAACTCCTCTGGGCAGAGCGACCTCTGTTATTCAGTTTGATGACATCTCAGCTATAGCAGTGCTGCGTCAGCACACTGGGAGAGGGGTGGGCTCAACAGAGGAATAATGGATACCACCGGCACTTCTGTACAGAGCGAGTCTCACCTCTGGCCCTCACTCTGACAACTCAGTGTCCCCCTGTAAGTCCTTGGTGCCCCCTGAGCAGCCTACTCAGCGCCGGTGTTCAGAGTGAGCGGGTCCGTCACCGTAAAAGTCCAGTGGCAGACATGGCCCCTTTAAGAGGCATCTGCAGCTGCCACTGCCACAGCCTCTGTCCCACTCAGACACTCGGGACTGGGCAGCCTCAAGTCTTTACCCCCTCCTACCTTTTATCATTGCAGGGTGATTAATTGTTTCTCTCCCTAGTTGTAGTGCTTTTGTTCATCTAGATCTCAGGCTACTTTCCTTGCTGTTTGCTCCATGTTTCTGTCACAACTTTGATTTGGTCGCAAGAGGGATGACTATCATCTACGCCATTTTTTCCTGTCTCCCTCATTAACTTGGTACACTGAGAGCTTGCTGTCGTTCTTTCAATGGCAGGGTGAAGATTTTTAACAAAACAGGTACAAAAGGCGGGATCTTCCACTTACGGTTTTACCACTGTTATTCTGCTTTGGAGATGAGGGGAGGCAGAAGTGACTATGGTAGGCATGCTTGGTGGGACAGAGGCTCGCGCAAGATTCGTACGGGGGAAGACTGCATTACCTGGAGCCAGAACGAGGGCTGGATGGGCAGCCACCATTGAGCCTTAGTCGGGGCCCCCTCTTGGTAATCCATTTTTGATGTGATGCCAATAGATTTTTATTTTCTTTGTCCTTTTTGATAATTTCTGTACTGAACATGTATTTTAATAATAACTGTCACTTTGAAATAATGACATTTACACAATTATAGGAAATAGATCTTCCAGCTTCTAGTTTTGTGGTAGGAGAACTTCATTTTCAAAGGAGATGATGGCAATGACTAGGGGCAACATCTCTCAAAGCCGCTCATCACAGCCCTCCTCTATAAGCTCAGGAGGTTCTTCCCTATCTACTTCTTCCAGCAGCCAGCTGCCTCAAACACTCTGCTGTTCACACTGACCTTCCTGCCATGTCCCAGCACACATGCACACACACAGATATGCACATGCATGCACGCACACGTCCACACATACATGTACACACACATCAGCCCTGTCCTCCATCCCAGCACAACCCCATCACATCTCTGCTGTTACAGGACAAGCTTAGAACCTACAAGTTGAGGAAAAACTGCCTGTTGATTTCAATTACAAACAAGACCTAGAAGATGCTCAGAGCCAGTCAGATCCATATTTACCAAATCCCCAGGCTCCATTTGTCTGCTCTCTGCTGGGAAACAGGTTTCCATGGTCTATAGACTGAAGCAAGGAGAAAATTCTCCATGGCCTGGGGACATGGACAATGAATTTCATGTGGGTTCCTGGGTGACTCAACCCAGGAAGACTGAAAGGCCAGCAAACGATCCTGGAATCCAATCTTGGTTTCCTATATTGCCATGTACAAACAATTCCAGACAGAGAACCTTTCCAGAAACACGCTGAAAGGGAGTCTGAGAAGGCCAGTTACCACCATGCTACCTGATTTTCTGTTTCTGGATGTCTGCAGTTACGCAATTTGTGATTCACCATTTTGGCTTGTTACAGTGCTTCTCCATCTAGGCTCACATCCCCTGAGGGGTCCAGTGTGCCTGTGGGTTCTCAACTCCATAGGACATATCTCTGTGATGATATGATGTACCTTCGTGGCCTGTCAGTCTTACTCAAAGATCTTTTATGGGGGGTTAGGGAGAAAGTCACCATTTTGATATTAAACTACTACTGATATGTTATGAAGAGAATATAGAATTCTAAACATTTTTAAGACTTCAAATAAAACTTTTAATCCTTAAAAATAAAAGACCTCGAAAAAGTCTTGTAGTGCACCCCTGAGGTGCCATTTGGGTGCATTGGTCTAGAAGAAAAGCCTAAAACTCTGGCTTTAAGGATTTCAAACTCAGTCTAATTGAAAATACACTGTAATACAGCCACTCTTGTCTAGACAAATTCACTTGATTCTTTCATGAAGAAAGGTGTATACAATAGGTGTCTGGAGAAAGTGGGCCTTTCCCTTCCTGTCCCTCCAACTGGCTGCCAACTAGCCTCCTCTTGTCCCCACACCCCACAGACCTCCCTTCCCTTCTCATCCCCACCATCTCCACTGCAATACCTGCTGGCCACTACTGACCTGGAGACTTTCAGCCCTTCCAAATGGGCTCCCAGGCACTCATTTCATGCTGAAAACGTGGTGCCAGGACATAGCAGCAGACCAAAGAGACATGTCCCTGTCCTGGGACAGCCTGTTGTCTATGCGAGGGTGGGGACAGACTTTAAACCCAAATAGCTGAATAGTTACATGTCTGGCAGTGACCCTGGAGGAAAAGTGAAGGCTGCATTGAGAGGTTATTTCAGAGAAACACAATTTCATTGGGGGTGGGGGGAATCGCCTGACTCTACAGGTGAGCAAGAGTCAGGTAGGTGGAGGGTGAAGGCAGAAGTGACTCAATTGACTGTGGTGGGATTAGAAGGCCTTCAAAGGTGAAGGCTTTGGCTGGACAATTAAGGTAAAAAACCCAAATTGACTCTGCTGTGGCTGTATGGTGGGATGTTGGCTGTATGGTGGGATGTTGTTTTCCTTCCTGAGGAGGAGAGGCCGAGAAAGCCTTATTGCGCTGAAATACAGGTATTCCTAGCTGTGGTCAGGCCTAGCTTGGCACCTGCATTAGCCACTGGGGAACAGAGAAGAAAATAATCTTCCCACTGAAGCTTGGGAAAGGACATAACTTTCCCACCGGATGCCAGTGGTGGACGAGGGCCCTATCGGGTTTGGCTAACTCGGGGTTTCTAACTTGATTCGGTGGAGAGCCTCCAGCCAGCTCCAGGCCCTCCCTTCCCTGAGGTCTCAGCACTACCAGGACCTCAGGCTGCCCGTGGCCACACCTGCAGCCACCTGTCTGCCCCGAGGCTCTTAGAGGGCTGCAGGACCAAACAAATAAAAATGGAGGGCAGCCAGTAAAATTTGAATTTCAGATAAATAAATAACTTTTTGATGTAAGTATGTCCTAAATATTGCAGCAGATGTACTTATGCTAAAAAGTTGTCCATTGTTGATCTGAAATTCAAATTTCACTGTACATCCTGTATTTCACCTAGTGACCCTACTCGGCCTACAAACCAGGCTGTCCAGGCCCTTCGTCAGGAGACTGGCAGAAGAAATTCTTTTGAAAGCCATGCAGCCCCAGGCCTCACATCCCTCTGGGAGAGGTCATAGAATGTGCTGTGCAAGGCTCAAACTTGGTATCCCCACCTGAAGAAAGGTTTATGTGAAGACTTTTAAGGGACCTAAAGTGGCAGAAGAAACAGGCCCAGAGAGGAGATTGATGAGGAGGACACCCAGGGGAGTGGAGGCACGGGCCAGTGCAGGGGGCGGCTCAGCAAGGGGAGATGCAGACTGCCTGGAGAATGGATAATGTGGGGGGACCACGGAGAGGTAGAGCTGGCTTAGGGCTGAGGACTGACCACTAGCCTGTACAATGAAGGTGCTGGGAACCCAAGTGGAGGCGGCAAAGAGGCTGCGGTAGTGGCTCATTTCACATCTCCCCATGAAGCTCTCTCTCCATCTTTCTTGGACTCCAGGACAAGCCACCAGAAAGACCTGAAGTGAGAGGACTTAGGGCACCAGAGCTCGAGAGACAGATGCTAATTGGCAGCCAGGGCCCGTCCATATCCGGAAGTGCTGCCTTCTTTCTAATTCTTGTGGAAAAGAACAAATCCCCAGATAATGGCACCCTGTCAGCACTGGCCTCCGGGGAAGGTCGTCCAGAAAATGGAGACCTCTCTATATATGCAGCAAGCGGGGGCCAGACTGGGCAGGCTGCCCCAGACCCCCTTCCAGCTGTCGTGGGGCTCAGGGATCCCTTATTGGGAAGAGCCATTTCCCATTTGGTGCTTGGTACCACTGACAGGGCGTTTTGCTTCTGCCCACTGTGATGTTTGTTTTAGCCTGGCCAGCAGGCCCAGCAGGACAAAGGGGCCCAGACCACCCATGGGCCTCAGGTAGACCTGGCATCATTACCAGCCGGCCATGTAGGCTGTGGGAAGCAGGACACTTGGTCCCTCTGGGCGCCTCTGAAAGTGACTTCCACTTTCCAGGCATGATGAAGACTCTAGGGCAGGAGTCCTCAACCCCTGCGGGGTCCCCAGTCCCCAAGCTGGGACCCGTACTGATCTGTGGCCTGTTAGAAAATGGGCTGCACAGCAGGAGGTGAGCCAGAAAAGCTTCATCTGTATTTGCAGCAGCTCCCCAGTGCCAGCATCACCTCAGATCATCAGGCATTAGATTCTCACAGGAGCTCTGGTCTCTGGTGCCACAAAGGTTGGGGACCACTGCTATAGGGGACTTTCCTATGTAGATTAGGTCTATATCTGGCAGGTAGCCCTCGGACATGGCTGCTCTTCCTATTACTTGCACTTACTTCCTCACAGGAAGGCTGCTCCATGGAAACCCTGAAAGGACACATCCCTTAGGAATCTGAAGATGCTGAAAGATATCATTGTCCCCAGTAGGAATGCCTTCTTCTTGAGGGAAATACCGCAGTAACTTGGCATGTTGTGGCAGATACCAATGATCACCCACTCAGCACCCTCCAATACTCCAATTTTGTTCAGGTGTGGGGTGCTCTGTGTCAGGGAGGGTGGACCCCCTCCGCTGCCCAAAACAAATCATGATGGATTACCCTGTTTCCCTTTGCGGCTGGCTGGGTGGGGAGATGTGACACCATCTTGGCCAATGGGATAGAATCTGAGGGGATTAGAGGTAGGTTCTGGGAAAGGCTTTTGACCTGCCTTTGAGCACAGATTTTCTGAACATAAATCTTGTGACTTTGTTTAGTTTGCCATTAGAAAAAGGAACATATGCACGAACTCATCTTTGGCTAAGATGCATCTGAGGTCTTGACGTGGGAACTTATTGCTAATCTTCGCCAGACAAGAACATTTATTTATTTTTCAAATCAGAAACCACAGCAACTGCATCAAATAGCATTGCCCTGGGGAGGAGCAATACTCTCTAGCACTCTCTTCCTTCCCGTGACAGGTGGCAGATGGTGAAGTATCGATTGGTGGCTAGAAGTGCAGGCTTTGCTGCTTGACTGCTTGGGTTCCAATTCTTGCTTCGCCTTCTCCAAGCTGAGTTATCTTGATCAAATTATTGAATCTTTCTGTGTTTCAGTTTCCTTGCCTGTAAAACAGCCTAATATTTACCTAGTAAATGGTGTCCCTTTGAATCAGGGACTTGCTCGGCCAGCCCCACATTGACACTGGGGTTCCAACTACAGTAGCACGAGGCTCTATCCGTGAAGTCAGGCTTGTGTAGGAGAAACCTGGTTCCATGTCGTAAATTATGCCAGGACATGGCCTGCCCTGTCATCATTGCCTTTGGAGGGAGACAGCTCTAGTCTGCAAGAGGTTTGACTTATTCTTGAGTGGGGTGGCTGTATCACATGGCACCCCACTTCTGCCGACTGGTCAGGGATAGACACCTGACCAAGGTGGTTAGTGACCTGTGAAATGGTCTGGTATGAAAAACAGTATCCAAACAGGCAGGACGGGGAGGCCCAACGGCAGGCTAATCTGATTCTTCAACTTGGTAATTATAACTAGGAAATATAGGAAGATTCCACTAATTGTTAATGGGAGGACATAGAAAAGATGACTGTGGTAGGTAGAACAATGGCCCCCAAAGATGTCCACACTGTAGTTTCTGGAATCTCTGAATAGGTTAACTTATATAGAAACAGGGACTCTGTAGCTGGAATTAAGGGTATGGGCCTTGCGATGGGGAGAGTAGTCTGGTTACCCAGATACGCCCTATCTAATTACATGGGTCTTTAAACCAGAGTATTCTTTCCAGCTGCAGAGAACCAGGGGGAGACATGACTACAGATAAATACAAATGGCCAGAGAGATACAATGGTGCTGCTTTGAAGATGAAGGAAAGGAGCCATGAGCCAAGGAAAGAGGGTGACTTCAAGAAGCTGACAAAGTCAATGAAAGGGATTCACTCCTAGAGTCTCCAGAAAGGAATTCAATCCTGCCAACACCTTGATTTTAATGCAATGAGATGAGTGTTGGAATTCTGACCCCAGAATTGTAAGATAATACATTTGTGTTGTTCGAGGCCACTAAGTTTGTGGTCATTTGTTACAGTGTTAACAGGAGAGTAACACAATAGTATAGCACAGGCATTTAAGGATGCAGCTCTAGAGGAAGGATCCCAATCTCAGCATGAGGAGGGGGCACCGAAACAGTGCTCCCTTGGGCCCCAACAAACCTAAACTTTGAGAGTTGCCTCTTGAAGGAGTTAGGATCTGAAACCAGTGTGGAAGTTGGAAATGTCTTCATCAGTTACTCTTGAAAACTTCTTAAAAAATACCACTTTGAACATGTACAAATTGTCTCTCAAATGAGCCAAACACAATCAAGTTTTCCTCCAGGGATGTGTTGAGTATCAGTTGAAGTAGTTGGTTTGCAGTTAGGAGCCCTATTGTACCCCAAACAAATAAACATAGCCTTAAACACTTAAATCACGTGTTTTGAGTGTGATTTCAGTGTCATAAGACAATGACTGACCCATAGGAACAGAGGCAGTTGGAGGGAATAACACATCCAAGTCCAACCTGTGTCCGCCTCATGCTGGGGCGCAAGATCATCGACTGGAATGGCAGGTGGCAATAGTAGTACTTTTTTTTTTTCCCTGCAAACATAAGTGGTTGGCTTTGTGAGAGTTAAATGTGAATTTGAAATGCCTCCTCAGGACAGAGTATGGCTCATCTTCCTCTACTACTAGCATCTCTATGCCTGGGGCAGCCTGCCTTGATCTGGTCCTGGCAATTGGAAGAGCCCAGTGAGGTCCTACTGGCTGGAGAAGGTCTGAGACTCTGTCTTGATCCTGCTGAATATTGTCATCTAGGATGAGTTCTCAAAAGATGGCCAAGCCTCCTGAGGTCACATGCAACAGTAAAGGAAAGCTGTGGCTTTCCCATGTTCCATTTTCTGTTTTGCTTCATTTTTCTGATACAAGGATAATGATATGGTTTAAAGAGTGGTATGAATAATATCCCAGATGGATAAGTGGGAGGGGTGATAGGCTCCTTGGCCAACCCTGCTAGATGTCCAGGCCAAAAACTTTTATGACTTATTTTTCATAATCTAGAAAAATCTCACTGAGGTTTTGGTAGGGCAGATGAGTTAGGTTAGACTGAACTCATTTGAAGAGTTTGGGAGACTGAGATTCTGCTCAGAAATGTATTGTGTCATTTTACTCACGATGACAGAAAAGTAATGTCAACAAAGCAAGGAAAAATGACGAAGATTGTCAGGCGATCAGGTTTCAAGCTTCTCCCCAGGGATCTTTCTGGGATTTTTACCATGGAGTTGGAAAATGCTGGAAACTGTTTACAAGACAGATCTCAGCACTGAGATCAAGCTGGATGCTGAGGCGTCTGTTCCTGAGTTCAGTGGGGAATTCCAAGTTGGAATAAGAGTTCGTGATAGCCGGATATTTCCACCAATTAAGCAAAAATGATTTATTCAGCAACAATTACGCAGAAGGTGGAGGCATCGTGAGCAAATAAATATGTAGCTCTGCCTTCAGGGAGTGAAGTGTGTGGCATGAGGATGACAGAAGCATCCATAGTCCTTAGAGAAGGGAGAGCTGGCTGTGTGCCAGGGAAGCATGGGGCAGGCCAAGGCTCATGGCCTGGAATTCCCAATCTTCCGTGGCAGCAGAGCACCACTGACCACAGACCTCATGACAGATGCCATAGCGAGCACTCACTGTGCATCAGGCTCCATTGGGAACCTCCTTCTTGATGCCTGATTCAATACATATGGGCCATAAACATACACATGGCATAAATGTCTGGGGATGTGCTTCATTCACAGAGGGGTCCAGGCCCACGGATCAGGGAACACCATGATTGGCCCCGAACAATAGGAAGCTGTAGAAGGGATCAGTTTGCAAGCGCAGAGACGCTGGCCATTCACCAAAAGCCTGTGCGTGTGCGTGTGTGCGTGTGTGTGCACGCGCACAAAACTGGTAACTCCTGAGTGCAGTTCCGTCACCTGACAGCCCACAGAGGAAAGTGAGTAGTGGCCGCTGTCCTGGTTCAGTGTGTGTTAAGCTCTTACCAGAGACTGTGCCACTCTGAGAAGATGGAGAAACCCTTAGTAGAAAAAGACTAGTGATAGTGAAACTTTCCTGGAAGGAGGAAGATTCTAGGATGGGTGGCCTCCTTTCTCCTCTCTTGTGGGCAGGGCTGGTTGCCTGACACCAGTGAACACGGCCTCCAAGTGATACCCGAATAGTCACATCACCCGATGAATCAGCACATACAACACACTGGTGTCAGAAGACACCTACATCCCCTGTCCGTTAAAATTCATGTTAACTCTGCCTCAGTGTGGCATAATCCCCTTCTGCTTAATATCACCTAGCATGTGACTTCCAGGACCTCAGTTAGCATTCAGTCAAGGTACACACGCAGAATGGGGGAAGCCTGTGGTATGGGTGCTGCCTGTTCCATGCACATCTGCACAGCTCTGCAGCATCCTGAAGGGTAATTTTCTGGAGAGACTATAGTCACAGCAAGAGGGTTGTGAATGGGAGAAGGCAGTGGAGCTGTCAGAACCCCAGTCCTTTCTGGTAACTTCCAATAATGCCAGCCAACAGTAGCTGCGGTGGGGATCTCAGCCCAATAAGGAATAAGGACATGAAGACGCTGGTTTGAAGTTAGAATGAATGTAAATTGGCACTTTGAGAAAATATTAATAAATGTCACTGGGAAAAATTCATAATCAGACAGAAACAAAATATATTTATTAGAAATATTACATAGTCATACATCATACACTTTCATGTCAATAGTTAAATACAGCTCTGTTGGCACATCAAGTCCTGACAATGCTTGGTACAATCTGGTGTGCTCTGTATACAAATGAGGCTACAGATCTATTAACTGCCTTCAACTAATGTAGTTAAAATTAGTGAGCTACTTACGATGTTATAGCCAAACTCTAACCTGGGTTAGAGAAGTGAAATACCCAGTGAACCTGGGGAACTGATATATTAAAAATACTTTTAAAAAGGTTACTAGGTTACATCTTTTACTGCATGTCCTCAGTAGTTCATCTCAAAATGGCAGTCAAGCTTAGGAACGGGAAGAACTACTGCTGGATTTGGCAAATGGGTTTGTATTTACCCACCTGAGTCCTCTCTCTCTACACTCTTGGTGAAAAGGCTGCCATCCCCTCAATGGGGAAGTGGGAGGGGCGGGGATTGAGAGGATCCCACCAATGTTTCTGTGGGGAAGAGAATACTGCACACATTCATCATTGCCAGCCGGCTAATCACTTTGGGAAGTGTATTTTGTGTAACACCTGCGGCAACTACTTTGGATGGTTTCCATAAAAGCTATAAGACAACAACAGAATGAAGAATGAAAACCAAAGGCTAATGTCGTTTTTGAAGTGAGAAGGGACTAAGACAAGATAAGTATGAATTCGCCTGGTTCCTCAGAACACTAATCCAGTGGGCAAGGGGCCATGGCAGAATCACCGATCAATTAACGTTCAAGTCCACAAAACAACTCACAATGCAGAGAACCACGCACTTTCCTTTATGTCTTTTAAAAACTCCACTCTCCTAGGTCTTGCATTTTACATGTCTTTTATACAAACATAATACATTTAAAAAAATAATCTGCAGAACAACTATATAATCTTAAATGACAGTATTGGCTGAAGGAAGATGAGAAGAAACATGAATATTGCAGCCTCTGAAAACCTCAGGACAGAAAACTGGGATTGATACAATTTGCTGACGCTACCTTGTTATCTCTATTTTCCACATTCACCTTGTGCTCTGAGTTGTCCAATTAAAAATGAATCTAAAAACCCCACTCAGTGGCCCAGCCTGGGTTGGCACAGCTTCCCCCACAGGCCCTGCAGTGCTAGAAGGCCTGACTTCACACCACCTGTGTTTCTCTGAACAGGACACACTTCCTCTCCATGCATGCCCACTGGCAAAGAAAATGGTGTCGAGGAACTTCCTTGAACTATAAAAATAAATTGCCACATGGCCTTTTTTCCCATGACATTTCTTTCCTTCCTTTTTAACTTGAAGGGAGCAGACTCATTGCATAGAGACTGCTTTACCCAGAGCTCATGCTGAATTATTTACAATAACCACCAAAAGCAGGGCACTGATAATGCTAAACACTCCCTCCAGGTATCCCAAGACCTCAATGCTTCTCCCATACACAACCTTGTAGTAATCCCAGCTTAGACACAACCACCAATAATCCCAACCCAACTACCTGGCATATTCCTCTTCCCCACTATAATTGTGAGCAAGGCAGAAGCATAGGAAAAAAATGAAAGTCTATCAGGTATGTCAACAAGACAGATGCAGGAAGCAACACAAATAATAACTTTCATTCGTATATGCTCATCAGGAAGGAGTAAGATGAATTTGTTCAGACTGTGCCTACAACTTCCATTTGAAAACAAAGGGCCGGTTATGAAACTGTCATCATCAAACTGCCCAGAGGGCCTCCCCCCTCTTGCTACACGGCCCTGCAGGCTGATGAAGGCTGCTTTCTCCTCTCAGTGCATCTCAGGAACTTTGACAATACATATCTCCCCGGTCCTGTTCCAGATACTTAGATTCAACTGATGTGTTTTTAACCAGCTCCCCAGAAGATTCTGATCTAGAGCTGCAGAGGAGAACCATAAGCAGGGCAGCGGTGGCAGCCTGAGGAGGAGGATGGATGGGCCTGCCGAACCCTGATGCCTTCTCCACAAAGGTGGCCTGGAAGGAGGAGCTGAGCTCAGCCTCCCAGGAAGGGCTGGACCCATAGCCCTTAGGCCCCCAGCTGTGAACAAAGGCCCTGAACAGTCATCCAACAGTCAGAGATTTACTTTAAGCAATGTAAGCCGTATTGCAACTCTTGGTAACTTATGGTAAGGATGACGCTTTGTCTGAGGGGCACTAACACGGAGTGCGTATATAAGACTGACTGGCACCGAGAAATTCACCTCAGATTTACCTATGTGACCCATACCCTGTTTGCAATATAATGCACATTTATTTGCCCAACAACACCAACAAAGAGCCACCAGGTGATTACCTACACAGAAAACTTCTGAGGTGACTGGGGCCACTCCAGGCAGGCTCTGCTGCCACTTACGGCGACTGCAGGATGGTAGAGAAATTGCAGTTTCCTTTGTTCAATTATAAAGAGAGCCATCTCTGCCATCCCCGAGGGCTTCCTTTTGCCATCAAACATTAAAGGCCTGATGAAGTACTAAAAACTATAAAGTCGAAATGTTGTTTAAATGTGCTGTCCCAAGAAATATATGTCTTCAGCCTGTTTCACTGCGCAAACTCCTGAAGACCCTGGCGGGCACAGGCCATTATACATGAGTGGCTTTCTGTCGAGTTCTGAACATGGGACAAATGTGTGGGTGTGAATGGGAGTGTGACTAGATGCAAGGGCAGATAGAGGAGGCAGTTTCTGAGGCTTCACTTTCAGCATGTATGGGACCAGCTGAACACAGGACACCTAGTGTGTGACCGTGTCCCGGCACGCGGCCACCTGGGAGAACGCACACTTCCATCCGTAGGCCATTCTACAGGGACAGGGCAGCAGACCACTCCTCTTAATTCTCACATCTTTTATCTTCCATCCACAGAATCAAATGAGTGACAAGTGAGATCTAAAAACTGTAATCAACTTCTAGGTGTTAAAACTGTTTCCTAGAATGTAAGCATATTTCCCCAAAAAGGCAGAGTTTATGCATTTCCAGCCTGCTTGAAAGGAAATGTTTTTCTTTTGTTGGGTTTTTTTTTTTTTTTTTTGGAAGGGTGTGAGGAATAACAAGGGCAAAGTTTTATAAAGGCAAAAGAGGATTTTCAGTAAAAAGATGACTGATTTGGAAGTGCTGTTTATTGTGAATCTCAGTGCAGCTCTAGTGTGAAGTCACACGGTATGACTGGGGTCTCTTGGGTCTGGAAGGAGGGAGGTCCCTGGGGGAGCGAGCTTCTCCCACGTACACTCCAAATATGTCTGGATTCAAGGTGGGTGCATGGTTGAACTCAGCTCTGTTTCTTATTTGCGTGCTGGTCCCCTTGGATTGAATCTTCCTTTGGAATCCAGATGGCCAAGTTGTGGACAGGTGGAACAGAGCCTATGGAAAGTGACCAGGTGCTTCCACGACAAACCGTAGGTGGCAGTGGCTGCTGTTGGGCCCTCCAGGTTTACGTCTCAAAGTACTTGTAGATCTGGGCCACGTACTGCATCACACTCTGCCAGTCAGGCCGGTCTGTGTACAGCATCTCACTGAGCTCCTGCAGGAGAAGGGGAGAGGTCACGGGGGAAACGTCACAGACCGCCCCTTTCCCACAAAGGGGCTAAGATCCAGGTCAAGGCTTGTGTTACTTTGGAACCCCCCACCTACGGCATGGAAGGTGTAGGCAATACTGAGATGGTGTGAATGAGATTAGTTAAAAAAAAGCTTTTTCTTCCTATTTATTCAGGAGATACTGTTCTTTTCAAAAAAATATCAGACATGACATCTTACCCTGCTCATCTTTTAATAACATGACAGCATTAAAAAAAAGTTTTGAAAACAGAAAGTCACTTATAATTTCATTATAATAAAAGGATTTCTACTTCTCTAAGTTACACTTGATTGTACACCTATGTTTTCCCACATATATTTCCATCACGGTAGACATATTGTATGCTCTGTGCTTTTTTTACTTGATGTTTTTTGTACACAGGTTCCCATACTTTTGCACTGTGCCACTGGCTGTGTCCCTTGGACAGTGGATGCACACTGTCCAAAGGAAGGGCCGTTCCATAACTGACATGACCATCTCCTAGTGTTCAACATGGAGCTTGGGTTCACTTCCTCATATTACAGACTTTGCAATGTGTCTACGTGTGGTATCGTTTCCTTCTGTTGAATTAGTGTTTTAAGATACATTCTCAACAGTGGGATGACCACAAAAGCCTTGGACCAATTTAAAATGTGACCATTTGTTTTATCAGAATGGTATTATCATTCAATGTTTTTGGTATCCTCTTCCCTCAAATTTAGTCGACAACAAGTAAGCAGAAAGTAGAAACCAAGAAGTGCCAGGCAACAAGGCCAGTACCCTATAGAGCTGCACAGCACTCTGCAAAGCTTTCCTGAAATTTGTGCTGCTTAACATATTTAATAATTCACTTGGGGTTGAATTTGAATTCTTTTGTGGTCATAAGGGAACAACAGACAAGGACCATAATATAAAGCCAGAAACAGAAATGTATCAGAAAAAGAAAGCTGATCTTATTCAGCACACCTGTTCCTGGGGGTGACGGAACTAGCTGAGGTCTGCAACCAGCCATTTATCTTCTGTTTCAACATCTAAACGTATTTTATTGATTTTGCTCCCTGGTAATACTAAAAAATTATCAGCACATCGTTGGTTCTGGGAAAGGAGGGGAGAAGGATTAAGTGGAACATTCCACACAGCTATTCCTAAAAAAATTCGAAAGAAAAAGTTTTCACAGAATATAAGGATAAAAAGTCTCTTTCTACCTAAAATACTGTAGTCAGGACTGTGCACACAGACTGATGGATGAAAAGCTTAAATTCTTATAATAGGAAGGTTGTTAATATGACAATACAAAAAAGAAGTAATCAAGAATTCAGCATACTATTTAGGAGATGAATGAACTCTGAGAAATTAAGGAACGCCTACACATGCAAGAGAGATGGCAAACTTTATGTGATGGAACAATGTGTCTTTCATCTCAGAGAGGATTCAGAAATGCGATCAATATTCACCGTTTTACTCAGACGATCTTACGTGCCTGAACTTAACAAGAATTAAATAAGAAATGTTTTGGTACATCTTCAACCTGTATTTGAACATATCTGAAGAAAGAATTTAGCATATTTCAGGAAAAGAGAGCATATGCTGCATTAATATAAGTCTAACAATGCATAACACTGTTTGATTTAGTAGCTAAAAACCTTCCAAAAAAGAAAACGACAGGCCCAGATAATTTTGTTGGTCAATTATACCAAATACTTAAGGAAGAAATAGTACCAATTCTATGCAATCTCTTCCAGGAAGTAGAAGAGGGAGGAACACTTCCTAGTTCATTCTATGAAGTCAGCATTAACCTAATACCAAAACCAGACAAAGACATTACAAGAAAACTGCAGATCAATTTCTCACATTAACACAGACACAAAAAATCCTCAACAAACATTAACAACTTGAATCATGATTAAGTGAGGTTCATCCTAGATATGCAAGGCTGGTTCAACATCCATAAATCAATCAATGTAATTTTTATTAACAGACTAAATAAGAAAAAAACATATGATTATATTAACAGATGCAGAAAAAGCATTACACAAAATTCAACAACCGTTCATGATAAAAACCCTGATCTCCCCGCCCCCCACCCCCCAAAATAACTAGGAATAGAAGGGAATTTCTTTTACCTAATATAGGATATATACCAAAACCTAAAAGTTGGCATCATAGTTAATGGTGAGAGACTGAAAATATTTCCCCTAAGATGAGGAAAATAAAAACAAGGCAAGGATGTCCTCTCTCATCTCTCCTATTTAACACAGTACCTGAAGTTCTAGTTAGTGCAATAAGACAA
The DNA here is from genome assembly GCF_902729225.1 of Pteropus medius. NCBI lineage: Eukaryota > Metazoa > Chordata > Mammalia > Chiroptera > Pteropodidae > Pteropus > Pteropus medius. The sequence continues at coordinate 7,858,092 of NW_024352783.1, forward strand.
GGGAAAGAAGACATACAGGTTGGAAAAAAAGAAATAGAACTGTCTTTACTTACGGATGACACGATTGTGTACACAGAAAACTGCGAAGAGTCTACACTAAAACTTCTTGGAACTAATATGCAAGTTTAGCAAGGTTTCAGATACAAAGTCAATATCCAAAAGTCAATTGCTTTCCTGTATACCCAGCAATGAACAACTGGAATTTGTAACAAACAAACAAATCATTTAAAATGGAAGAAGAAGGAGAAAAGGAAGAAAGAAGATGGTGAAAGAACAGGAGGTGGAGGAGGGGGGAAGAAGAGAATGAAAACAACAACATAAATCTAAGAAATCTGTGCAAGATCTCTACGCAGAAAACTACAAGCCACTGATGAAAGAAATAAAAAATATAAATGATAAAGATGTACTCCATGATTATGGATTGGAAGACTGAGTATTGTTAAATGTCAATTCTTCCCAATCTGATCTATAGCTACAGCACAATCCTGAACAAAATCCCAACAAGCTTTTTTAGTAGACATCGACAAACTGATTCTAAAATTTATCAAGGCAAAGGTATTAGAACAGTTAAAACAATTCTGAAAAGAATAAAGTCGGAAGACTCAATTTCACAATTTATAAAGCTATATTAATCAAGACGTGGTATTGGCCAAGAAACAAACACTTAGGTCATGTTATTTGTATTGTACTACAATAAAAAAAAAATGGAAATAAAAGGGAGAGATAAGCCTTCTTGCCCTTGAGAGCTCCCGGTCTTGGTGAGGGAGGTGGGGGATAAGCCCTGTAATCAGACAAATTACAACATAACACAGCACGTATTATACAGTATTATGAGTAAGTTGTGCTTTAAGAACCCAGAGGTGGGCTTGGCTGTCCTGGATACAGGACTTCTGAGTGGGTAAGAGCACTGGTGTTGGAGCTGGCCTGCCCACCTTGATCTCTTGCCTTTGCTACTCATTAGCTGTGTCATTTTTTATTGAGCTTCATGTGCCTCAGTGTCCCACCTCTACGGAGCATCTTTATGAAATCACAAGATTTCTGTGAGGGTCCAATTAGTGAATACACAGACAATTCCTGGCACACAGTAAACATGAAAACCAGGTTTTTCATGTGATTAAGCTTGAATTAACTCTATGTAACCTATATAAAGTTTATACTATAGAGCAGGCTAAGGAATCATTTTTGTATCCTCATAAAATCTTGAGTTGTCATCACTTCCCTCCACAGGTGACCTAAAGAACTTAATCTGTGTGCGTCGTACTGTTCTGGTAGACACACTGGCGTACTCAGTAAGTGACACCAGCGCAGACTATATGACCCAGTGTGGGAGTGTCCCCCTCACCAGGATACAAACACATCAACCCTCAGAGGACACATGTTCTGGCTGTTTTTACAGTAATAACAATGATACCACATGCCATCTCTCACCTACTCTTTCTTTGAGGGGTTGCTTGTATTTGTCACATGGTGGGCTAAAGCTCTACTAGATTGTGGCTGAAGAGGCATGCTTGCTAAAATTTGGAGAACACTGTAGAGCTTTCATTTTTTAAAAATCTCATCCTTGCTAATATTTATGTGTATATATACATATAAATCAATATTTTCCTGACTAATTTAACAATAGAATTTGATCAAAAACTTGGGATTACTTTGGATGCCAATTCTGATCGGATGCTTTTAAAAAGTATCATGTGTAATTAAATATATTATTTTTCAATTTGCATCAAGATATTGAAAAGGAAGTTTAATAATATAAGAAGTTTCTATTTTGTCGATGGCATAAACTGGTTAAATTGCTCACAAACATTCTTAAATGCTTTTGAGATGAATTATTACATGTGTCAGTAGCTCCTCACGGACATCTATACAAATGAAATTGCTGACTCTGACAACTGGAGTTCAACAAGATGATCTCATTTGTTTCCCAGCTAAAGTATATGAGATGAAAATTAGGAAAGAACGTTAAATTAAAAAGAAGCAAATATTAACTGTAACACAACAAAGAAAAATGTATTCTTGTATATAACATAACCCTGTAACAAGTTTTCATTGTATCTTTGATTCCTTACATAAATTATCTGTTGTTACTTGTTGTTTAGTATTTCAGAAGAGAAGTTAAATCATGTCCCTGTTACTCCATCCTGGCCAGAGGTGTAAATTCCTTCATTACTTTTTAAATTCTTATATATACATGATAGGAATATCTGTTTCCTAAAGGTTGACTAGAATTTGGGCTTACTGGGTTTTGTCTGTGTGTGTGACTACATTTTAAACAATGAATTCAACTTCTTTAATAGTTAAAGTTCTATTTATTTTTGAGTAAATTTTGGAAAAATATTTACGTTTAATATTTGAAGAAATGTTTATATTTTAGAAAACTGTCCATTCTATTTTAAACATATTGGCATAACACCATTCATAGTACTGAAATTTCTATGACAGTTGTTCTTTCACTCTTTCATTTCTCAGATTCCCTATATCCTCTGAGGGTTATGAAAATGTGTATCACTGTTATTTCAACTTAAATTTTCCTGATCACTAATGAGATTAAATATCTTAAAATGTTCACTGGCCATTTGTGAGTTGCCTATTTTAGCCTTTGATGATTTTCTACTAGGTTGTCTTTTTTTAATCATTGGTTAGTAGAAATTATTTGTAGATTATCTGTCTTTGCTTTTTCTGCAGTTTTGTTGTGATTCATTTAAATGAATATTTTATTTATCCTGTTTGAGATTTATTAAGAATTTCTGGTCTTTTATCATTTTGGAAAAATTGCAGTCACCATTTCTTCAAATATTGTCTCTTCCATTTTTCCCCGCTCTTCTTCTGGAATTCCCAATTGACATGGGACACAGTCATGATTTTATCTTCCATGTCTCTTAAATTCTTAAGCTCTGTGATAAATACTATCAGCTGGTTAACCCAACAGTCATTCCCAACCTCTTTCTCTTTTGCAGGTTTCCTACTAAAGAGGCTGAAAATGTTACATGCTCACTTTCTCAAATTCTCTTGCAGCTGGGGTAACCGTGTAACAGAGTACTGACGATGAGCTGAAAGGCCTCAGGGAAGTCTTTTGATTTCTTTATCGAAGGGAAAAGATGTGAGGCACCTGCTCTGTCTCATCCCCCTTCTTCCTGCCCTGCAGATGGGGGTGATGTCTGGACGTTCGACCACAGAACAAGTAGCCAAATAGGAAAGAAAAAGTCAGTAGATTAAAGATGGTGGAGTATAGAGGAGAGACACTGGGGTTCTTGATTATAACAATGAGCAGTGAACAAATCCTGAAACTACTTCTGGACTTCTATTTAAAAAAATAACATCTTTATGGTTTAAACAACTGCTTAGCTGGGTTTTCCATTTCTTAAAGTTGAATACACACTAATAAAGCCCCTCTATTATGTTTTCCATTTTTTACTGTTTCCGTCTTATGTTCTGGGTAGTTTCCTTAGATCTATTTTATAGTTCAGTAGTTCTCTCCTCCTCTGCATCTAATCAGTTTTTCAACCCAACTGGTGTTTTTAATTCCGAATTTTCATTTCTAGAAGTTTTATTTGATTCTATTTCTAAATCTATTTTTTATGTTTCTTCCTTATGATTTCTATTCCTTTTATTTCTTTAATATGTTTAAACATAGTCTTTTGTACTCTCTTTATTACTGTTTTATTATCTTAAGTTCTAGGAGGTATTCCTCCGGTTTGTTGTGTCTGCTGACAAGCTCGAATAGATTACATTTTAAAATGTTTTGGAATTTTGGCTTGTGAGCATATTTTAAGCAGCCACTGTACTGCTAGCTAAGGAGCTTCCTGCATCAGGTATAGTATAAACGAGGGGCTCTTTGCAGCATAAATTTGGACTCCAAATTTTATCTGGCTGTTTTCTTTTCTTACAGGAGATTTCCTCTTTTTCTTGGCCACAAAACAAATTCTAGGGGGAGACCAAATTTCCTTATCACCCACCTCCCTGGACTGGTACGTGGAGTTTTTTATTTTCACTAAGAAGAGCAGAATTTTATGAGCCTTGGTTTTGTGCAGGGGTCTCAGTACTAATGCTCTGTTTATAGGAGCTCAGGGCCTTGTCTCTTTGTTCCTGTGTGGGCATTAAATAATACCCATTAGGTACCCATTATTATGAGTCCTCTGTCTCTAACCCCAGACCCATCCCTGGCGATTGTCACAGTCTTGGCTCCTGCCTCACACTTCTGGTTAGTTCACATTCTTTCTTCAGAGCTCAGCCATGTATTGACATTTTTAAAAATTACATTTTACTCAGAGTTCCAGATGACTTGAATAAGAGTGCTTTAATAATAATTCAGTTCATTGTGCTTCCGGAACTGAAATATATCCACAATGAATCTTAACTGAAAAAACTCTAAATCATATGTAGTCAGACCAACTCAATAATTTTATATTAGAGATCATGAGTAACAAATACTCAGCAAATGGATTTCTATGTTCTGTAACAAATTGTTATGGCATAAAGAAAATGGGATAAAGTTCTTTCTCATATAATTATACTTAAGTATGAAAAGAATACAAAACAGTAATACTTACCAGGCTGGGTTTGATGCCTACACTTTCAGCTGCTTCAAATGCCAACAAGAGATTCCTTTTCTAAGTTAAAAAGACGAAGAGAGGGAATTACCAACTGAAATATATAGCTTTTGTTAGGAAAGGACACCAACTGACACTTCCAAAGAGATAATCTATAAACCACTTAACATTTTAAGTCAAATATGCAAACAATGGTCTCGATTTAAGGCGGGGGGAGGGGAGGATTAACAGGTTACAATTGTCACTAAAAATGACATTATCGACTGACTCCTAACTATCAAAGATAAATATTTGTTAGTTTGGTTATTTTTTACTTTGTCAAGATTTACAAAATACATTTCTGCTGGCTATCAAGCATTGTTTGTTTAATCACAGTGCTATAGCAAAAACTTATCAAAGTAATATGTGCACATAATTAAATATAATCAAATGAAAAAACCGTTTCTTTTCCCAATCCTGGCTCCTTAGCAGAATCACTTTCAATTTCTCTCTTTAGTTGTTCTGGTGATTACCTCCATATCGCTGTAATATGCTCATACTGCTGTTTCCTGATCTCTAAAACATTGCCTACTAACTTTACTTATTAATTTCCCCCCAGAATAAGTGAGGACTCAGGTATCATGCACCTCTCTCTTCTCTTCCTTATTGCCATCTGGCTGATTTTAGTTCTTTTATTAATTATGCTTATGATTTTAAATAATATATCTCCATTTCTTGTTCTATCAATTATGGACAGCAGTTCCTGACTCCATTTTGTATGGTAAGAAAGACGTTCCCCTCACCTTTCCTCCACCTTGTCCATTTTTACTTTTAAATTATTAAAGCGTATTGTATTTGCTTCCTTTTCTGTAACCACATTTAAGTCTGCCCTCTCTTGATAGGACGATTCCAAAAACTGAAAACAATTAACAGCATTTACACAGCAGCCTACTACGATTACATTTCCTTCTCTATGGCTCCAGTCATGACGCTGTGCCAATTGAAGGTATTTTCAAAAGGATTTCCCTCTTTGTGACTCAATCATATCACTACTCTATGAAATCCTTCAGCCCTAGAGACCTTCAGAACTTCCTATCGATTTCTGGATAGTGACCTCTGTTCTACTACTTTCATAGGTTTGTTCTTAAAGGATGTAGGAGACATATATTTTCTGGAAGCATTCACATATAAAAATTTCTCTTTTGTACCATCACTCTTGGTTAATAATTTGGTTGGATCCAGAAATCCAGGTTGAAAACAATTTTCCTTAGAATTTAAAGGTACTGCTCCACAATCATTTATCTCTAATTTGTTGCTTCTTTTCAGACTCTTTCCGGTTTTCTGATATTTCTCCATCTGGATGAATTTAAGAAGCATTTGGTCATGGCTCTTCCTCTCCATAATTCATTTGAAAGTCATTAGGATTACATCAAAATTTAATTAAGTTGGTAAATTAAGGATAATTGAGAGATGTATTTCTGTACACATTCATGTTTTATGTTCCTCGGTAGAATTTTGTAATTTTATGTATTTAGGTTTTATACATTATTTTATAAATTTTTCTCTTTCCCCATGGCTTCTACCCTTTGTCCTTTTGCCTCCACATCTGGTGCCTGAAGATGAAGGGGATTTGCCCTGACACTGAAGCAAACTCTTTGCTCTAGGTACCAGGTCACAGAAAAACACCAGGACATGGCTATGTACATTTTCTTCTGGACTGTGGTCGAGGCCTTGGAAAGCTGTTGATCTGTGGTCACCTTGCTCAAGCCACCAACCCTCTTCCTCCAGATTAAGGGAAATTAATGGGAATGGACTGGAAACCTTACACATGTTTCCACAACACTATTCTCTGTTCTTTTGAGAAGGGAGCTAGCTGTACAGTGGCCCCTTGGCTGCCTTTAATTTAGCTCAAACACTGGACAGCGATCTCCTACTTTGGTGCTAATGAGGCCTTTGTCCTTATTTTTAAAGTCTCTTTTAGTTAGTTTTTTTTTTGGGGGGGGGTGGGGGGAGAGGTGCGGTTTGTAAGCCAGTCTTTAGGCTACCATTGCAGAAGCCAAGACGCAAACATTTTTATGACTTGATATGTAATGCCAAATTGCTTTCTAAAATGTCATACCAATTCTAGTAATAATGTGTAAGGGTCCATTTTCTTGTGCCCTTACTAGCATAGAATATTATGATTTTCAAAAGTCTGCGAAATGTGACAGGCTAAAAATAATTTGTGTTTTAATTTGTATACTTTGATTACTAGTAAGGTCTAAGGAAAAGGCATTTCTAAATCTAAGGTTTTATACAGAATTCCTCCAAGACCCTCTAGCCTTATTCTAATGACACTGCCAGTGTTTTCTAAGTAGATATTCAACAAAGAAGAAATGGCTCAAGCTGAAAAACTGTCTCAAAATGCTCTGAAATCGTGTACAGTATGACACGGAACATTATAGAGAGGTGATTTTTGGTTAACAAAAATGAGTTTTACTCATTTTGGCAGCAGCACAGCATCATTATCCTAATTCTCTTTCATGAGAACAATGTCACAGTCACTGTGAGAAGACACCACTCACAGGGAGCAAATGAGAGTGTGCCCAGGGCAGAAGAGCCTCACTTTACCCGTACCTGCAGCTGTGCCCACAGAGGCCGGGGTGGGGTGAGAAGGAAACACTGCTTCAGTCTGTGCCCTGACTGGGGGACAATGAAGGCCTGGAAACCCCCAGTTCCAGAACAGTGAAAGACCCAACACATGGCAGAACACTACCACTGGCCTGGCTAGTAGAGATTTCACCTGAAACTGACGGGAGAAAGACTCCCAAGTCCAGAATTTCTCCTCTCACGTTAGTATTTCACTTCAGACAGTGACATAAACACGCTTCATTCTATCATCTGAATCTGTTTAGCATAAGTGGAAGTTTCACAGGATAGAAAAATATGCTTTTTATTGAAAAAATGCCCAAACCTTCCATTGACTGTAACTCACATCCTGTAATTCTGTATCTCTTTAGCATCTTAGAAGGAATCCTTGTTAGTTTTATCAGAAATTCCCTATTTAATACAGATGTCAAATTCACTTGGTTTAATTATGTCCACCTGGGTAGGAACAGTTAATGATTTCTGAACTCTCTATTGCTATCAACGGCTAATCATACAGTTTTTAGATTTTGCTTTTAGTAGGTTTTTACAAACTTAGGCCTCTCTTGGTGCCCTTTTTGATATATGTGTACACTAAAACCTCCCCCCAAACCACCCAACACTGACTGCACAGCAGAACGAGGCTCTAGGCTATGACTGGACTTCACTCATCTTGATGTATGTTTCATTCAAATTATTTCGTTTCCTTTGAAACTAAACTTCAAAGATGCCTTTTTCTGGAAAACCTTCCCTGCTTTTATCCCTCTCTTTCCTTGAGTCTGATTAACCCCCATGCTGACTCTCGCACGTGTTCAGGGTCATACTGTGTTGATTGGATTTGCCTGTGTTGACACGCCATTTTGAAAACCCTCATCAGTAACTTTAATACATATAAGATTCTCTCACCCAAATAATCATAAGCATTCCCCAAGCATGCTCGTCACACACCAGGTAGTGGTGAAAACTGCCACTCCATGCAGAGCGCATCGACATGGAGGCATTTAGGAAGTAGGAAGCAAGACGTTCTTTCGGAGAGTGGTGGGCAGGCAGCAACCAGCAGACAGAGTCCTAGGCTCTAGGACACAAATCCCACTCTAGCTGACAAGGAGGCTGGGAAGCCACATAGACTTTAAAATGAAAATTCCAGCTATCTGCAGCTGACTCCATCTCTTCACAGACCCACAGTCTTTCACATTCTGACGTATGTGCTCCCTGATGACAGAATTACAGATTACAGAGAAGAATTGCTACCCTACACATAGAAAATAGGGGCCCTGTACCATAAGGACAATGGAAAGTAAGTAAACTGTGACGTCTGTTCGTTTTACTGAATGCTTATCTGTAGCAGGTAGCACTGGACAGCTGGTTGTGCGCAGTGTGCGGGAATCACTGGGCATCCAGGGTGAGACAAAACAGATTCAGTCATTAGGAAGCAGGCTCATGAATTCAAAGTGTGAAAGCAAACACTTTTAGTCTCATTTTTTCCCAGCAGATCTTTATTGATTTGCAGACGAAGAGCCCCAGGTGTTATTTGTATAACAGCAGACAAACATTTCACGATTTCAGTAAGACACCTGTTTTAGACAATGTGTGTATAAGTGTTTAGACTTACATCATTATAGTTTTAGTAAGGTCTTCTGATTATTTTAAATTGCTTTATGCCCACCGTTTACTCAATTATCTTTGTAACATCCCATGGAAAAGGCAGAGAATGAAAAATGAAGAGGGCAGGAAGAGAACAGATGCCAACGTCACTGCTGGATGCGAGATTTGCCTGTGAGGGCAAGGTGCACAGGCTGCGTGGAACCCCCGCCACCATACCGCCCCGACATGTCTCCTCTCCCTGGCTGCTCCTTCCCAGCTTCCCTTTGCTGGCTCATCCTCTTCTACCTAAATAGGCACTGGACCTCGAGGCTTGTTCCGTGGCTTTCTCTTTATGCCTCTGTGATACTGTGATTTATAAGAAATATTATGTGGACTTTGTTCACTGTTCCTGACACAGAGCCCCTAAAACCCTTGTAATTTCCTATATTAGAGCCATAGGGGCACCTTTTGTTATAATATATTTAATGAATATAAATTGAAAAAGTTTCAGTTAAAGTTGACATTCAATATTATTTTATATTAGTTTCAGGTGTATAGCATAAAACATTTATATGATTTATGAAGTGATCCTACCAATTAGTGTGATGCCCACCTGGCATTACACATAGTTGTTACAAAGTTATTGACTATAATCTCTATGATGCTGTACTTTATATCTCTGTGACTATTTTCTAACTACCAATTTGTACTTCTTAATCCCTTCACTTTTTCATCCAGCCCACCAACACCCCTCCCATCTGACAACCATCAGTTTGTTCTTTGTATCTATGAGTCTGTTTCTGTTTTGTTTGTTCATTTATTTTGTTCTTTAGATTCTACATATAAGTGAGATCATATGGTATTTTTGTCTGACCTTTTTCACTTAGCATAATATATTCTAGGTCCATCCATGTTGTTGCAAATGCTAAGATTTTATTCTTTTTTTTATGGCCAAGTAATATTCTATTGTATATATGTACTAGCACTTCTTTATTTAATCATCTGATGGGTACTTAGGTTGTTTTCATAACTTGGCTATTGTAAACAACACTGCAACGAACATAGGGGCGCATGTATCTTTTCGAATTAGTGTTTTGGGTATCTTAAAATAAATACCCAGAAGTGGAATTGCTGGGTTATAAGGCAGTTCTATTTTTAATTTTCTGAGGAACCCCCATACTGTTTTCCATAGTTGCAGCACCACCAACAGTGCACAAGGGTGTCCTCTTTTCCACATCCTTGCCAACCCTTGTTGTTTGCTGATTTATTGACAGATGTGAGGTGATATCTTGTTGTGCTTTTAATTTACACTTCTCTGATGATTAGTGACGCTGAACATCTTTTCATGTGTCTATTGGCCATCTGGATATTCAAGTCCTCTGCTCATTTTTCAATCAGATTTTTTGTTGTTTTGGTGTTAAGTTGCATGAGTTCTTTACATATTTAGATATTTAGCCCCTTATTGGAAGTAACAATGATGAATATCTTCTCCCAGTCAGTAGGGTGTCTTTTCATTTTGTTGATAGTTTCCTTCGCTGTGCAAAACGTTTTTTGTTTGATGTAGTCCCATTTATTTTCTCTTTTGTTTCTCTTGCCCGAGGAGACATGTGCCCGGAAAACATTACTAAGAGCAATGTCAGAGTTTACTGCCTTTGTTTTCTTCTAGGAGACCTAACTTTTAAATCTTTTATCCATTTTGAGTTAATTTTTGTCTATGGTGATTTTGTTTTTTTTTTTGCATGTATCTGTCCAGTTTTCCCAAAACCATTATTGAAGAAACTGTCTTTACCTCATTCTATATTCTTGCCTCTTTTTTCATAGATTAATTGACCAAATAGGTGTGGGTCAATCTATGTGTCTAATCTATGTCTGTTTTCATGCCAGTACCATGCTGTTTGGATTTCTATAGCCTTGTAGTATAGTTTGGTATCTGGTAGCATGATACCGTCAACTTTGTTCTTCTCTCTCAAGATTGCTGTGGCTATTCAGGGTCTTTTGTGTTTCCATATAAACTTTTAAGATTATTTGTTGTAGTTCTGCAGAAAATGCCATTGATATTTTGATAGAGATTGCATTGAATCTATACATTGCTCATGGAGAAATACCGTGCTCATATTAAGAAATATGCTTTTAGCTTTTCACCATTGAGTATGTTAGCTGTGGGTTTGTCATATATGGCCTTTATTATGCTGAGGTATGTTCCCTCTATTCCCACCTGCATGCTTCTGGACATCTCAGACTTAACATGATTTGAAACAGAATTTCTTTGTTGTTTTCCAAATGTTTAATAATCCTGTCCAGAATGCTTCACAGACTACAAACAAAGCGCTACATAAAAGTGCTCTGAAACTTTAATAGTCTGTGAAGGTTAATTTTATGTGTCAACTTGGTTAGGCCACGGTATCCAGTTATTTGGCCAAACAATATTCTAGCTGTTTCTGTGAAGATATTTTTAAGATGAGATTAATGTTTAAGTCGGTAGACTTTGGGTAGAGCAAATTATCCTCTACAATGTGGGTGGGCCTTACCCAATCAATTGACGGCCTAAATTAAAAAAAGACTGCTCTGTCCCCAGGAGGAGGGAATTCTGGCAGCAGACTGCCTTCAGACTTGAACTGTGGCATCGACTCTTTCTTATGTCTCCAGACTGCCAAGCTGCCCTGAGAATCTTGGATTTGTCAATCTCTCTATATCTACATCCTATTGGTTGTTTCTCTGGAGAACTCTAATATGCACTTAAAAATTAAATCACTTTGTTCAGTTATTCTCATCGTCAGTGCCATCACCATTCTTTGAACTTTATATTTTAATGTGCATTAATCAAAATAGAACTTTCAAACATTATCTATCCCTTCTCTATCTCATAAAATGGTCCCATCAAGCTGGATACCTAGGGCTGTCTTCCTCTTCTCCTCCCCTACAACCAATCAGTCACTAAGTCCAGTTGATTCTATATGTAAGATGTAGTTTGAATCTCTTTTGATCTTTCCGTCTACATTGTTACCACTCTAGTCCCAGTTAATGGGCGAAGCCAGGGAAACTGAGCTCTCACATTGCCTACTGCAACAGCCTCCCAACTGTTAGCAATTCTTTCATTCTTATTTCCTTTCTGATTCATTTTTCCATATAACATCCAGAGAGATCTTTTAAAAACATGAATAGTGTCTCTCCATTGTTTAGACTCCTAGAGTGACTTCCCACTGTGCTTGGAGCAAAATGCAAACTTCTAACCGGAATCATCCATGGAAACCCTGTAGGGTCTGGCCTCTGTCTGGCTCCATCGCATCATGTTTCCCTCGTCACTGTGCTCCAGCCAGCTTACCTGCCTCTACTGCCTTGACTGCACCAAGGTGTTTTCTTGCTTTGGCCGCACCCCAGCCTGGAAAGCTCCCTTCAGCTAATTGCATTGCTGGCTCCTTCATGTTCCTTCTTCAGATGTCAGCTTGAATAGTGCCTCATTGCCAAGACCCTCTCAGCCTTCTAGATCTGAATTTGGTTCCCCACTGTTCGTTCTCACAGCGCTGTGTTTCTCTCACTGCCCTTCTACGGTTTGTCATTATTTATTTATAATATTACTTATAGGTTTGCTCACTTGTTGACAGCCTGTCTACCCCATAAGGGCAAAGAACATGTCTATATTGTTCACTGTTGTCTTTATCACTCTGCATGATGCTTGGCAAGAAACACTTATATAATGAGGAATTCTCCTTATGTGTTCTAGAGCAGGGGTCCCCAACCTCTGGGCTGCACAACAGGAAGTGAGCGGCAGGTGAGTGAGCAAAGCTTCATCTGTATTCGCAGCCACTCCCCAGTGGCATCACCACGTCAGCTCCACCTCAGATCATCAGGCATTAAATTCTCTTAGGAGCGCTGGTCCCTGGTGCCAGAAAGGTTGAGGACCACTGTTAGAGGATAACCAGGGGTGACTGGGCAGGGACTTACTTTCTCTTGACTGTTCAACTCCTGGTATGGGATGTGAGCAGGCAGGTAGGTATGGAGGAGAGCACAGAAGGCCAAGCCATCACTCCAGCTGCTGCTGAAATTGGTGATATCAATGTTCTGTAGGAGGAAAAAGCCACACAATCACCAAACTGTGCACAGGCACAGAATATGAATTAAATTGTGTTAAGATGGGTATCCATCTCTAGGTTTTCTGTCAGGCAAGATAAAGAACTACTCAAGTCTGCTGGGAATACATTTAATTTTGGTACCAAGAATGGCCTAGCGTTGCCCAAATCCGTTCAAAGAACAGCAGGAAAAACGGTTTCAGAGCTCAAATCACTAGAGAATTTCTGTCTGCTGCGGGTACATTAAAGGCTCTGAAATATCTTATCCTCAAATTAACCCACCCAATTAGCTCTGCATATCCCAGCATTTCCTGACCTTATTTGGTAAAGGATGAATCATCATCATCATCATCATGTACAACCCCAATTAACAACAGTTGTATGAAAACGAAACAAGATCTTAGAGACCTGCAGGGCCGGTGCCGCGGCTTGCTCTTCTACTACACTCCTGTCTCACAGCTTAAAGGGCTTCTCAGCGGGATAAAGCCTTCATGCTCCACAGTCTCCCTTCTAGCACACCAAACACCTAGGATCACGAGGCTTCACGGCGGGGAAAAGAATCTCCTCCTCAGGACAGGCAGTGACCCCGGAAGCTACTTGATTAACCGTGATGAGGAAACCCAAATACAACTTTATACAGCAGCCCATAGAGGTGATGGCTTCTGATGGCTCCCAGGAGGGACCCCTGGGCCCCTGGTACCTCCAGTGTACCTCCACCTTTTATATCCTCACACCTGTCCCCACTTGCTTCTTTCTCCCTGACTGCGCTCATCCTAACGGTGTTTTCTTCCCCGGCTCACAAAGCTCACCCCAAATGAAATGTCAAGTTCCAAAGCTCACAAATTCTTTAATGCTTAGGCTAACTGATGTTGTGACTACTTAAATGTATTGAAATAGCCTGTGAGAGGGGCCATGCAAGAAACTGCAGAAGTGGCACCCATTTAGGTCTGTGTCCTGAGCACTTCTGGCATGACCAGAGGGCTCAGGCAAGTGTGGGCTCCTCCCCACGGCTGTTGGGTACTGGGGACGCAGGGAGATCTTCTTCCTCCTCAGAACACCCCATCTTGGGAAGGGAGAAGCCTACAAAGGAGAGGACAGTTGGTGAACAGCCAGCTTTTCCTGGAGGAGTGGACACTATTTCTTTTTCCTTCTGCCTGAGACAAATGCTAAACTTCCACAATTTAAACCTGACTGCCCTGGAAAGGTGATTTAGGATGTTTCTATCAGAAGCATTGACAGTTGAAAGGGAGTGGAAGCGTGAAGAGGAGCAAGGCACGAAGTTAAGTTGGAATGAAGGAGGGAGATGTTATGGAATTTTTCTCAAAGTGTACATAAAGAAGTTTTTAGGAATGTATGCAGATGGAAATGTGTAATAAAATATGGTATGTTTCCTGTGAGGTTTCCCGAGGGTTTTGGAAGCAAAGGGTCTATAATCGCATTTGAAACTTTTGTCTAGACTTTTCCGGCATTCATTTGAGCTAGCTTGGCCCTGAGTGACGAGGTAAGTTAAATGTCTCATTTTACAGCAAAGAAACTGAGGCCTGAGGTGGTGATGTCGCACTTCACACATGTGGTTTGTCTGAAAAACGGACATGCCAGGAACCCCAGTCCCCATCTTATGGTCCTTTCCATCAAACCTTTCCTTCTCGCTTCTAGCCAGAGTCCAGGATGATCCTGGTGGAACTCAGGACTTCCCCCAAAGCACCAGCTTTCAGGAATATGCCTTGTTCTCCAGTCTGCTTTGCAACTGCATTTACCCAGAGAAGGCTATCTGGCAGAAAGCAACACACAACCATAATAATGCCTCTTCATTCTGATTTTCATGACTCAAGCACAACCAAGTTTTAAGAGTTGCTAAGCATCAATGTTACATAAAAGTCTGAGAATGTCCTTGTTGGAAGGGGCCCTAGCTTAGTTTTCAGAGTGACTCTGCAACAGCTGGGACTCCTGGTAAGCTGACTAGTTGGATTTTTGACTTCAAAATGTCTGTTTGGGTTCAACAGCAACTTGATAGGGCCTGAACACTGCTTTAGAAATGGGAAACATTTTGATTTTCTATTTTCTGAAGAGGTTTGTATGTTAAAAAAGCAGGGGAAGTAATAGGTGGGGGCTACAACCTAACCAGTTCAAAGTCTCAAGCACTGAAACCAGATGTCATGGACATCAGACCCTGGGAAGGGGACACAAGGAGCCTGAGGACATCAAGCATCATGGCTCTTACCCAGATCCAATCCCCTTCCTTCCTTTTTTGCCATGCAGAGATACCAGACCCCATATATCCAAACCTATCTCTCATGGTGCCTGTGACATGGAAGGGAAACCAAATTTTATTTTTGGGGACCACTTGTTTATGGTTGTTGTTCGTGGTGAGCCCTGAGGCATCTGCATAAACAGGACAGGCATGGCACCACACCTGGCAGCCTTCTTCCTGAAAGGCAATGCTGACATACATGATAATGTCTCCAATAGAAAGGACATATTTTAAACAGAAAGCCAAATGATCACGATTCAAGTCCCTTAAATAAGAGTCCTTTAAATGTAATGCTCCAAAAATGGTGGTGGTGGTAAAGAGAGACATTCGCTGAGTGTCTGCGATGTGTGTGCCACTGTGCATTTTCTCATTTAATTCTCAGAGCAACTTTACACAGTAATGGCATTGCACCTATTTTATAGATGAAAAAAGTGAGGCAAAGAGAAATATTGCTAGTATCAGAGTCAGGATCAAACTCCAGTTCCATCATACTGTAAAGCACATATGTCCTGTTTGCTGTGTTTCCTTCCTTCTTTTCTCTCTTTTCTCTCTTTTCCTCTTCCCCCCATTCCTCTCTCCTTGCCTTCCTGCCTTTCTAAATTGACTTGACACCTAAAGCCTTTAATACTTGATAAATCCTTCTTTTCCTAACACATGAAAACACTTTATACACATCTCTCTTGCACCATGTATGATACGAAGCATCATTTTTCTTCATCTGCACAATCTTCAGAAGCATTTTGAGAGGCCAAATGGACCAAGGGGCAACCGATATTTTAGTTAACTGAATGCCATTTAAGATCAGTTTTTGATCTGTTAAGTATAAATGAGTAATAGGTTGAGACTATTCCTCTAGGTTATGAAATCTGGTGAGATCAAAGCCAGGGTTGAAAAATCAATCCAAATGACTTACGACCTCAGGAGAGCTCAGACAGCCTGACACTTCTGGACAGACTGCAGCTCACGGCCCCCCAGGAACGTGAGACACACTAGAATGCAGACCCTCGCATCAGCAGCAAGACCATGAAAAACCTATATAAGAAAAAGGAGGCAGTGTCCTGTCTTTCACAAAAAGGAATTATGGAAATGCCACATCTACTCATGTCAATCAAATCCAGGTCAGGCAATACTTCCCTTACACGTAACCCATATTCACCATGTTTAAGACTGAATTGTCCTGACACTGGCAGAGACAGAGGGCAAGCAGTTATGATTTGTAATATTATATTCATTCCAACAACATTACATTTCTTTTTTTTCCCTGAGTGGAACAACTCCAATTCTAGTTCCCTGAATGCCAATGAAATTATCTGGAATTCTATCTGAACACAGGAGTGTCAACAATTCCCATCTCAACACTGCTGGCAGGGTAATTAAAACGTATGTACATTTACGGAATAACTCAAATACGATGATGATGACCAACCTGCAAAGCATTATACGAATCTTAGTGGTTGCTTTTGTTGCTACATTATTATAAAAGTGGTTCCTACTGCTCACTGAGGTATACTTTTGGGATCTATAAGGTATACTTTAGTGAATGAGGAGTGAGCTGATTTAGCAGCACAATTTTATAATGCTCATGTTTTTCACATGAACCACAGAAAAGAGATGAGATGATTTATGTTTACCAGACCTCTCCCTCACTTCACTTTGGAAAAGCCATATTACTTAAATCACTGTTCCCCTGTGGATGCATCTTGCCATAACCTGAGTGGAATGCTGGACTCTCACGGGCAGGCTTAAGGGGATGTAGGGGAAGCTAAGAACAGTAGCAGGATGGCCTTACTGAGCAGGGAGAAAGGGCAGTATCAAAGGTACCTGGGCTTCATCAGGGCTGGCACAGTCCTCCCACGAGGTCCTGCAGACTGGGCACAGTGCTGTCCACCCAGGCTCTGGTTTCTTTAGACTAGAAAAGCATGCAGGTGGGGTGTGTGGGTCCCAGCAAAGTGGACTGAGATCTAGTCCCCCTACAGCAACCAGAGAGCTCAAGGAAACCATGGCAAGAAGGTACTCATATGCACAGGACTAATGTACTGGGTAACAGGAAGAAAGACAACATTTTATTGGGCATGGGTGGCTGGGCCAATCCCAAGTACCCTAGGAACCAAGGTGAGAACTTATTCTAGGTCTTATCCCTGGATGGAGGTAAAAAGCCTTATTTTTGATTAGAGATTATCAGAAACTGGCTTAGCCTTAGAATGGAGGGGGTGGTGAGTCTTGCCAAGTTTATGGGCAATAGTTCTCAATATTCACAGATGCAACCTCTGATTCAG
The DNA here is from genome assembly GCF_902729225.1 of Pteropus medius. NCBI lineage: Eukaryota > Metazoa > Chordata > Mammalia > Chiroptera > Pteropodidae > Pteropus > Pteropus medius. The sequence continues at coordinate 7,875,424 of NW_024352783.1, forward strand.
AGAAAAGACTAAGGAGAATAACATAAACACCCCAAGGGATGTTAATATGATATCCTCCTTTTCCCAGTTATCATTCAGCTGAATCTTAGAGGTTCATCAAAAGAATAATTTAGAGGACAATGGAAAATGGCCAACAAGGCATTCCACGGGCTATGTCTTCAATTATTGTCCTTGTTATTTTTTCTTTAATAAAACTGACTAGAATCATTGTTATCCTTGACTGAAGGTTAGTAACCAGAGGAAGCATGAAGAGGATTCTGGGGTTCCGGGGTACTGACAATGCTGTGTTTGTAGACTCGGATGCTAATTACATGGGTATATTTACTTCTTGAGGATTCAATGAGCTGCAGTTGTATGTTATACTTTAATGGGGGTGGTGGGGAGAGAGAGACAGAGAGAAAGAGAGGGGAGGGGGAGGGAGAGAGGGAGGAAAGGAGGGAAGGAAAGGAAAGAAAAGAGAAGAGAAAAGGCAAAAAGAAAAGAAAAGTGGAAGGGAGGAAGGAAAGCAGAAAAGAAAGAAACAGACAGACACTGATCATCTTGAGGGAACTGCATTGTGGCTATTAAAAAGAATAATAACATTCTGGAATTCATGTATCATAAGATTTACTGGGAGAAAAAACCAGATACAATACAATAAAAAGAAACTTGCTGATTATTTTCCCAAGGGAAATGGTAATTACTCATTTAAAAGTATCTTTAACTTTCTCTAGGATATAAATATCTTAAGAGATATTTCTGAGTTAAGGGAAGATTCTGGGGAAAGGAAGTCTCAGATATTAAAAAAGGTAACATTCCAAGCTTATCTAAAATGGGTTAAGTTTCTAGGAGCGCTGAGAAGAAAATTTGGAAAGATACAGAATTTTGTCCTCTGTGGTGCAGCAAAGGTCATCTGAGAACAAGAAATACACTGAAGAGTACATGGGAAGCTAAAACCCTAACTTTAGTGAATATTCAAGAATATTCTCTTAGAAAGGTTGAGATTGTAGACAAATAAAGCTCTAGAAGGGTGAATGTAGAGGCAGCACTCCTTACTAACACTGTGGGACAGAAACAAAGCAAAACCCAACCATCTACTATATCTGCTTCTAGAAGGTTCATTTCAGTTCCCTTTTGTTGCCTAAAAACACCAACGCATTTGGTGAAAACATTAACCATTGGGGAGAGAAGCTGCAGAGCACACGCTGAAATGGCTCCTGTGCTATATCCCACTGAAGACACAGCTGGATTCTGCAGCTGTCTGACCTCATTTCCACCACTTATTCAACTTCTCTGAATTTTTCTAGGTTCCTCCATTAGATTTCTATGAATGAGTTGACTCTGGGTACACTAAATACAAAAGATTTTTTTTTTTCTTTTTAAAGTTAAAAAGAAAAATGCAAAGCTTCTGGGAAAAAGAAAGACTAATTAAAAAATGCAGTCCTTTCCCCTAAGGAACTAGCTGTCTTAAACCTAAACATCCTCACCCCCAGAACTTCTCTGGGGCTTTTCTCAATAGGTCTTTATTGTCACAGCTGTGGAATCAGGTTGAGTTTTTCATTTTGAGGGAAAAAATGTAACAATTTAAAGATCATAGAGGATAAAAGCAGTTCATTCTCCCCTAAAGCTCAGCATGTGTGGGAGGACCAAACTTACTTTGAAGATTTCGTGAGAAAAAAATACAGAGAACATGCATATATAAGTGGGTTCATGTGAAATCTCAACAAATGCTGCCTACATTCCCTTCCCCGCACATGGATTAGGAGATCATTCCTTGTCTTGGGCAAAGGTCTATGCCTATTCAATTCTAGTATCCGCTCTCAGGCTATCTGGTAAACCCTGAGTAGTCTGGCCCTGCACTGGGACAGCACAGCCCTCAGCCATGGACTCAGAGAGACCCACACATGGACAGTTGGGACTCCGTCTCTGCATAGCTTCCTCTTTTCTGATGTCCAATCCCACAGAACATCACTGTTTCAGCTGCTGGCTCTGATCGCTGCCTCCTCAGCTCAGTGAGAATGCTGCGCTTGGATTATACTCCAGCTCTCTGCACTCTAACATGCAAACTGTTCCCAAGCGAGAGCTGGTGATCACAGGGATCACCTTGTTGAGCTTCTTTTGGTTATTAGTCCTGTGCACTCAGTTGTTTAGAGATAATTTCCAGATGGCTAAATTTAAAAACTAAAATTAAACAATATTAGAAGAAAATATAGATAAATAGGTTTATAATCTTGGGGAAAGAAAGCCATCTAAGGCATAAAATACAAAAAGCATTAAAAAAAAGGGTTGATAAATATGACCATAGAAAATTTTCTGTATGACAAAAATTAAAAACAATCTATATGTATATATGGAAAATTACTAATATCCAGAATGTATTTGTATAATCAACAAGAGATAAATAACTCAAATAAAAATTGGCAGAGGAATGAACCAGAAATGCACTAAAGAGGAAATACATAGTTGGAAACATATGAAAAGCTCTTCAATTTCACCAGAAAAAAACAAAACAAAACAAAACAAAACCTTCATCAATTTGGCAAAAATTATAAAGATTGTTAATTCACAGAGTTAATGAAAATGTGGGGAAACAGGTCTTCTTATGTTGGCTGACAGGAATATAAATTTGTATAGGCTTTTAGGAAGGTAACTGGAAGCATTTTTTTTTTTTAATAAAAATATGATTTGACCAAGTAATTTCACATCTGGTTACCTAGTTTAGAGGAAATAGACCTCACATCTGCCCAAAGAGCACACCTATAAGAATATTTATTGTAGCACAATTATTTGGAAGGAGGAACTAGAAACATCCTAGCTGTCTATCAATTAAGCTACATAAAGCTTTTTTTAAAAAATTTTAATTAAAAAAATCTATAACTCAGTTTTCTAATCTGTAGACATTCCTGTGAAGCTCATGGGAAAACTCTGATGTTCTGGTTTTTGATGGGTTTGCTATATGCAGTAAGTTCTAGCTACTTGATGTTTTTTTTACTAATTATTGGGTAAATGTCAACCAGAGGGTTGGTCCAGTACTTTTCTACATTATCACTGACTTAGTTGAGAAAATCTAGGAAGGATCGAGAATAACAATGGACAGATTCAGAATCCAAAAGGATTTCAATAGGCTAGAAACAGGAATTAAATTAAGTGAGATGACATTTAACTTATTTCTTCTTCATCTTTTTGCATGTGTTTTTCACTTTTTCTAGAATAACCATGTATTACTTTTACAATTAGGAAAATAATACATGTTATTAAAAATAGTAATGACATCACATACAGTTCTGTGTTGAATAAGAGTCTTAATAACTGTATGTTTCTATGATGAAATAGATACTGGGGTAATGGTCTCTGGGGATTTTTTTTTCCCTCTCAAAGAAAATTTTGAGGAAGAAGAGTAAAGATTTCACTGTAGATAAGGGAAGAAAGATGCAATTAAGAGTGTGCTAGAAAGGCAGGCTAGAGACTTTAAATTTTTTTCCTTATGTGACAGATTAAAGGTGGCTACAGATTCTCTGAAATCTCCCAATTGAGAGGTAGAGTCTAATTCTTCTCTTGAATCTGGGCTGGCCTTAGTAATTCGCTTCATGTAGAGGAAGTGACATTTGGGATTCCCAAGGATAGGTCACAGGAAGCCTTTAAGCTTCTACCCAGAACTCCTGGAACACTCTCTTTGAGAGCTCTAAGTCTCCTGAGGTGTGCGGAAGTGCCTGCCAGCCAAATGCAGAGGCTGGCCAGCCCACAACTGGTCTAGCCTTTAGCTATGTGAGGTCTCAGACATGGTAGAGAAGAGAGGAGTCAGCCCTCAACTGCAGATTTGTGAACAAAATAGACATTATTATTCTAATCCATTAAATTTTAGGGTGGTTTGTTATACAGCTAGTTAATTTCTGAGATGAGGTTACTTCACTTCCACCTTACTGGACTTCTTTTACATCTGTTGCAAAGGAAGAATGGAAACCGACCTTTTCTTCCTCAAGCAAATAACTTTGCAGTTGCCTTGAAATTCCTTTTTCTCCTGATCCTATTCATATTATTACTTTAATCATTTCTTTCTCCACTAATTATCTCTCAAATCAAGTCCAAAAACATTTTGCCTATCTTTTAAGATTTAAAAAATGTGGCCTTACTATCTACGGCCATGCTACCCTGAACAAGCCCAATCCCATCTGATTTCAGAAGCTAAGCACTGTCAGGCCTGGTTAGTACTTGGATGGGAGACTACCTAGGAAGACCAGGTGCTGTAGGCGTAAAAAATAAAAAATAAGGGACTGTAAGCTGACAAGGTCCTTGCAATCTGTGAGGTCAACTATGGGTTGCCTCACCTAAAAATAAAAAAAGTAAAATAAATAAATAAATAATGTGGTCCTACTCAATCTAGTCAACTAAATGACTTTAAAACTCTTCAATATGAGCCACAGGAACCACATTCAGGTCTAATCCACTGTGTCATCCCTTCTGGAATACCTAAGGTGGGTGAGAGTGGGTTATGACATAGGGGCCTTATCTACTACAGCTTCATAGCATATTCTCAATCAGTAGGGCAAGCTCACCTTTAGTATCACTCTTTCTCAAACTTTCTTGGCTGTTCTTGTTTGTTTTTCTAGGTGAATTTTTAATTTTAAGTTCAAGGATAAAAAATCCTCTTGGGATTTTAACTGAAATGGAATTAAATGGTAGCATATTCTGTACCCTGCTTTTTCTCACTTATAAGATCTACAGAGATAGGTCCTTTCACAACACAGAAAGAAATAGTTACAGTATAGAGATTAATTTGGGATAATTTGGGATAAATTTAGAGATTAATTTGGGATAATTTATTTCTTAAAAATGATTCTTCCTCCCTGTTGAAGGTATTGAGGTTTGAGACCTGGAAAAGAGTAGGCCAGAAGGTCATGGTTAGCAAGTCTAGGAAAGATTGCCCTTTGCTTCACACGGTGAGGGCCAAAGGGATAAGTTATAAGGGATAAGAGCAGAAATATCCTCTGTGGATGAGAGCTTTCTAAAGACAAAAGGACAAAGGGGCTGCTCTGTCTGCAGAGATGTGTAGGCAGACACTGCACAACCCGTCCCTGGAGATGCAATCAAAAGTATGTTGACATCGGAAGAGTGCCTGGAGCTATATCTTTCTTGTTTCCTCCTTTCTCATTTAATACTAGAGAGACTCCACCCAGACATTTCCTCCCTGAGGGCCTCTGGTTTTAGCAGGACGATACTTGGTCTATTTTCACTGCAAGTGCCCTGCTGCCTGAACCACCTAGCTGGGTCCACATTCATGCCAGCGCCCCTCCTCCCACCCCCGCCCAGCTGCTCACTAGCCGGACTGGCCTTGCACAGCCAGCACTGTCAAAAGAAGATGAAATGCCCTGGCTCAGCATGGGAACTTCGGGTCTCCTACAGCTTCCCATGGAGCAGGCTTTCTCTCTAACCCTCAGCTTGGCTCCCAAAAGATTCTCTGCCATGTTCTACCCTCAGGCTCTGACTATGCTGAGATCTTGGGAGAAACACTCTTCTGCAATTTTCTTCCCCTCCTTTCTTCTACTGCCTTTCTGTTACGTTGATTACTTTTCTTTCATTAATTTCACTAGTCTTCTTGGTTTACTTTGTCTTTAAAAAGGTCATGGTTATTTGCAGCTCTGCTGGTTCCACTCATCTAGAATGACCCCAACACCCACTTTCCAGGCTCAGTAATCTATTAGCACCCCTAAACCCAATCCTTCTCCTAGCTGAGAGCTTCTCTATATCCTCCAGTCACCCAAGTAAATGTTAAAACTTCTGATGAACCATCTGCACTAATGGGTCAACTCTCCAGGCTGGAAGTAGAGCCCAACCCATGGCTCTTCATCTATAATTATAGCCACTAAAACGTTCATCAAACCCCTCTACGTGCAAGGTGCTGAGATAGACAAACATAATGAAGCCTGGCCCCTGGCCTGGATGGTTCACTACATGTAGCGGAGCAAGCAGGGCAAGGCAAGCTGAGTCTGGAATGTGGAGCTGTGATGCAGTCTAGGCTGGGGAGGGTGAGCAAACCGCGGACAGGATTCCCCAGCATTCTGGAAACACTGGAGACAAAGGTCTGTTTTTGCTGTCTTTTTTTGAGCTGAAAATCTGACTGAATAAAGCCTTGGCAAACAGAAATGTAAATTGCTCTAAGGAGGGAAAAACAAACCCCAATTGTGACCAGCTCTTAGTCTAAGACCTTCCTGTCACCAAAGTAGCATTAGACAGATGACTCAACTTTTCTGGCTTTTAGTTTCTCCATCTTTCAAACGAAGTGGTTAAACTGTATTAGTGGTTTTGAAATAATTAGCTATGGAAACTGTTCTACCAACTAAAGTTTCTGAGAGCTTTTTCTAAAGTAGAGTTTGAAAACCACAAGATTAAATGATCTCTTACCAGCTCCTTTCGTTCTTCCACATATATTCTATCCTGCATTGTCCAATACAATAGTCACTAGCGTGTGTGGCTTTTTAAATTAGTTTAAATTAAATAAAATTTAAAGTTCAGTTTGTCAGTCACATTAGTCACCTTTTAAGTGTTCAAAGAGCAAATGTGGCCAGAGGCGACCTTACTGAGTAGTGCAGGTCCAGACACTCCCATAATCACAGAAAAGTCTGAGTAGACTGCACTGCTCTGCACTTATACAAACATGTATATTTATGTACATTTCCCTTCTTTTTATGCAAATGGTAGCATATTCTGTACCCTGCTTTTTCTCACTTATAAGATCTACAGAGATAGGTCCTTTCACAACATAGAAAAAAATAGTTACAGTATAGAGACCAAGAGATTGAATTCTAAAGCCAGACAGCAAAAGTTAAATCTTGGCTGGCCGCTTACTAGCTGTCCAACTGTGAGCAATTACTTAAGCTCTTTATGCCTTAGTTTCCTCATCCTTAAAATGGATATGGAATAGATACCTCACAGGATTGTAATGCAGATTACACACACAAATAACATGTAAGGCATTTACAGCAACATCTGTCATATAGCAAATATTCAATAAATACTCCTTCAGTTTACATTAGCTACTTTGTTCTTTTCTAGTGGCTATGTATTGGTCCCTTACACGGATGGATACAATAGTCAGCTTAGGTTGTTTACAGTCTTTTGTAATTACTCTGTACACATGTGGATAAATTATGCTGGATTCTACTATACTGCCCTCAAAGAGGTTCTTCCACCTTATACTCTCCCTTATACAACATGAATGACTACTTACTTCCCTTTGCATTCATAAGAGAATACACAAAGTTTCAGAGAAAAGCATGGTTTTTTCTACACCATGATGCTCTAGCACTCCAAATAGAATATTTTTAGTAAGAGAAAACTTTTTTTTAAGGGAAACAGCACTTCTATATTTTTGGATGTGCTTACTAAGAAAACAATACGTAATAACTAAACAATTTGTTCTAAAGAATTTAGTTCCAAGACTAAGTTTCATTTATACTAGATAGTCTTCAACTCAATCTTCACCTCCCATCCCCGACCTCCCCTACAGAAAGACTGAATTCGGCCTCTGAAATTACAAGCTTTCTTGTGGCTAGACTACTTCTTTTCCCCAGGTGAACATTTCATGAATAAGAGAATGGAAAAAATATTCGCATATCCACTTGGGACTGTAATTGTCTAAACAGACTTACATGCTGTCCTGGGGGACAGAGAGGGAACGGTGGCAAACATCAAGGCCTTGTCTTTCTAAACGATGGCTTTTGGTGATAGATAGTGTCATGCTGCAGTACCAGTTGCTAGCATATTTGATCTACAAAGGCCATGACCCCGGACCAGTGATTCATAGGGCGGAGAGAGGACAAAGGCATTTTAAATCAACCTCAGCCCACAGGAGGAGAAACGTTTTGTTTTTTGAAAGTTTTATTTTAAAAATCTTGTTCTTTCTGAAGCTGGCAGGACATCTCACATTTACATACATAAGAAAAATGTGTGCATTGGCAATGTCTGGATGCAAATGATTCCTTTAAACGATCCTTTAGAGCAGTGGTTCCCAACTTTTTTGGCATCAGAGACCAGTGCTCCTATGAGAATCTAATGCCTAATGATCTGAGGTGGAGCTGAGACGGTGATGCTAGCGCTGGGGAGTGGCTGCAAATATACATAAAGCTTCACTTCCTCGCCTGCCACTCACCTCCTGCTGTGTGGCCCTGTTCCTAATAGGCCCTGTTCCTACCAGTACTGGTCTGCGGCCTGAGGGATGGGGGGCCCTGCTTTAGACTCAGAAGACTCTGCTAACTCATGTCAAGCCTTTTAGTGGAGTCTAGTGCTCTCTCTAAAAGCCTGCCTGATTTTGCCCCCTGACTTTCTTCTGCATTTTGTAGGAATTTGGCAGGTTACAGCAGGCAGGAAATGTGTCAGCCTTCGGGGCTGCCAAGCTTAGCCCCATGCTTGGGTTTCTGATCTTCCCAGATGTGCCTAGCAGCTAGGCTTCTGAGCAGCAGCCAGTCCTTCAGGGCATGCAGGTCCCTCCTCTTCCAACCCATGTCCAGCCTCTACTCCAACTGTTTCCCTATCTGTTGCCCTCTTATCTCTAGTTCTTCAACACAGACCTTTATGGCTTTTATAGAACTCTGGAGCCCAAATCCTTGGTTACCAAAACACACTTTCCTTTTCCTAAGGACATGGAGGATTTACTCTCCTAGTCTTTCTAGTAGGTGGTAGTGATTGGGGGTGGGAGGTGGTCTATATTCCATACCTCTGAGAAAGGGGAGGAAAAACAAAGCAGTTAAATATCTACATTAGAAAGGATGATACTCCCACATAGCCTACAAATATGAGTCTAATTCAGTCTACAGAGCCATTAAGGGTTTTAAAGCCTTGGTGGGAGCAACTGGTCACAAGATAGATGGATACAAAAGCAAAATGGACGACACATGCTACAGCACAGATATACCTTGAAGATATTATGCTAAGTGAAATTATCCTGTCTCAGAAGGATATACTACTGTATGATTCTACTTATATAAGGTACCTGGGACTGGTAAATTCACAGAGACAGAGTAGAACGGAGGTTGCCACAGGTTGGGGGAAGGGAATAGGGAGTTAGTGTTGAATGGGTACAGAGTTTCATTTGGGGAAGATAAAAAGTTCTGGAGGTGGATGGTGGTGATAGCAGCATAACAATGTGAATGTACTTAATGCCACTGAACTGTATACTAAAAACAGTTAAAATGGTAAATTTCATATCATGTATATTTTACCACAATAAAAAAAAAGCTCGAGATAATCATGCTAAGAGAGATAAGTCGGACAGAAAAAGTTGAAAACCACATGATATCACTTATATGTGCGATATAAACCTAAAAGCTACAAACAAACAGAGACTCATGGACATGGACAATAGACTAGTGGTTACCAGAAGGCAGTGGGGGAGGAGGGAGGTGGGAGGAAGATAGGATAAAAGGGGTCAAATATGTGGCGACAGAAAGAAATCCAACTATGGGAGGTGAACATGCAATGTAAATATATATATGCCTTACTGTTAAAAAAAAGAGACAGAGATCAAGGACCACAAGAACAACAGAGCAAATGGGACATATCACATTCCATCTTACCACAAACCAGTAAAATAGTTAAGTGAATTTCATTTGACAACAATAAATTCTCCCTGTGTAATTAATAGTACTTTCAAGAATATCCTGCCCTATATAGCAAACTGCTAAGTACTCTTGCCCAATATGAATGTAAAGGGTCAAAGCATTCCTTTAAATCGCTGTTTAGTAGTTCTGCCTGGCAGTGTTCTGTTGTTTTGTCCATGGAACCCCAGTGCTACGAGGCTCTCTGTCCACTCTTGTAGTCTTGTAGTAGCATCACAGCCCTGCTCAGCACCATGTATGACGGGAATGTGACACCGCAATTTGTGTAGCACTGACTCCTGGCCTGCTCACATCTGTTCCTTCTCTCCTGCCTCAGCTTTCTCACCATCCTAACCCTTCCAGGTTGCTGTCTGATCCCATCTTCTCCAGCTCACGACACTCCAGATTTTTCCCCGGGTCTTTGGAGGCCCTCCTCCTCCCAGGCACAATGCTGGCTTTGGACTGCTCCCCTGGTAAGTGACCTGTCTGCTCAGCCCATGCATGGAGCCCTCCCTGTGACTGGCCCCAGAAAGCATACTTGCCAAGGGCAGCCAGGCCTTCGCTCTGACCCCATCTCTGACTTCTGACCCAAGTGGGGCTTGCTGAACCATTTCTCATTCATTCAACTGGCTTTTTTTTTTTTTTAATCTCTACATTTAAAATTTTTGATTTTGATGGAAAAGGGCTGTTTTACTCAAATTTGATAAGCACTGACTTTAGTGTTAAACATCACATGATGATTAATTACCCCATTATGAGACTCAGATTCTCAGGCAAGAATGCTTGAGCTTTTCCCACCTTTTCAACCCACATGCCTTACCGGGCATGCTGTCAGGTGACTGGAAATCAAGAAAAAGAAAACCAATTAGAAAAGTACACTAAAAACATAAAATATCTGGAATAAGACTAAATACATACTAATAAACTACAAGAAATGTGAATGGGCTACATTTCTCTACTAGAGGAACTTTAAGAATTACGTATAAAGCTGAACAAAATAATATACTTTGTATTAAAAAATAACTACAAGCAGAGATTCCCCCCGCCTCCCACCCCAGGAATAAATACCCTGCTATATAGCATATAACATGACCAAATTGGAATTTTTGCTCCCAGCAACATAAGAATGTTTTCCCTGCTAGGAATTTAACATATAATGTAATACATATATATTAATTACATAAATGGACTAAAAGAGAAAACACCTTATGAATTGCTCATCAAATGCCAAAAAGGAATTTGATACAATTCTTACCTATTTCTGGATTTAAAAAAATTCTCAGTAAACTCAAAACAGAAGCTTTCTTTAATTGACAGAGTATCAGGAAGCAATATAAAAAATCACATTTAAAGGTTAGATATTACTATAAATAAAAAACAAGACAGGAATATCTACCATTGGTAGCATTCGACATTTTCTGGACTTCCATGAATACAATTTAAAAAAAAGGTACAAGAGGTACAAATATTGGAAAAAAGGAAAGAAGTTATTATTTGCTATAGTCTAGCTCGAAAACTCTAGAAAATTAACAAATATAATTAAATGATGAAAAATGTTGAGATGCAGAAATTATAACAGAAATATTGATAAGGATAGCAGCTAATATTTATGGGGTTTCTCTTATGGTACAGCACATTGGTAAGCACCTACTTACTGGTGGCGGTCTATGGTAGAGGACCAGACTAACAGATCTGTGGAAGAGACTAGAAAGTCCAGATATCTAATAAATTCCCATTTACGTCTGGATCTATCAAGTGGTTAAACAAACACTGTTAGATAAATGATGCCAAAACAAATAGCCATCCATTCAGGAAAAAAGGTTACAATATTATCTAGTAAGAAACAATACTATCTAGCACAAAATTCACAAGAAGAAAAAATTTAAATATTCAAAAAAGAATATCTGGAACCTCATAACAGATGAATATTGATATTTTTAAGGTGTAACAAGCTCTGGGACTTCTAGGTAAAGATGGCAGATTGAACAGATGCACTTATTTTCATTTCCTCTTGAAGCCCCCCCAAAACCGCACAGAGATTTCATTTTTCCCAAAGGCATTAATTGATGGGGAAAAGGGGGAAAACATTCTGGCAGCTGAAAAGTAGATGGACCAGAAATAACTAACAAAGCATATCTATGAAAACTAAATCTCAAGCCAGCAGTAGAAAAGAGCAGAGACTCAATCTGATTTCATTGCAAAATCTCCTAAAAGATCAGGAAACTGGTGGCAGGAGGTATGTCAGGAGGTGACTACGAAGCTTAAAATAGGAAGACTGGGTTAGAAATCTGTTTATAAAGCAGTTAGAGCTGCAGATGCCCTCTCTTCTCTCCCACCTGAAGCCTGGAGAGTAGAATGGCGTCTCTGGAGAGGAGGGTATTAAGCACAATTCTTATCTATTTCTGGATTTAAAAACAAATTCTCAGTAAACTCAAAACAGAATCAAGCTTCTTTTAGTTACTAGAGCATTTGTCAGAAAACAATACAAAAATCACATTTCAAGGTAAGGTATGAACAATTTCCTTAAAACAGAGGAATCAGAGGAAGTTACTGGGTGCCATGGTAGTTGACAGACCCTCCCATCCCCAGTCCCTTTCTCTGATTTGCTCCCACAAACCCTGGCTGTCAGGCTGATGCCTACAGCAGAAGACTGGAAGGTCCTTCTCTGGAGAATCTGACCAGCCCAAGAGGAAAGACCTGAAGACACTGACCTCAAGACTCTGTCAAGGACATGACACAGGCACCATACTCTACAGTGAAGACCAGAGTCACAAACCTCACACACATGCTAGGAGCTGCCAGTCAGTTTCGTAGAGCTCCACATTTACATGTCAGCAGACATTCAAGGACCACTGAATAAAGCCTCTAGCATATAGATACCAAGGGAACAGAAGAACTTGTAGGAAAGAATCTAGGCAGGGAGAAGATTTGGAGATAAAAAAATCTATTATCCTCAGCAAGATTAAATGATGATATTACATCTGTGAAAAAAGAACAATGCTATAAAAAATTCAGGGTCCAAAAAAGAACTAGAACTTAAAAATAGGAAAGCAGATATATGCAATAGAATATTATATTATTCAGCCTCAGAAAGGGAGGAAATTCTTACATGTGCTATGACATGGATAAACTGCAAGGACAGTATGCTGATGAAAAAAGCCAATTACAAAAGGACATTTTATGATTCTACTTATATGAGGACTCTAGTCGAATTCATAGAAACAGGAAGTAGAATGGTGGTTGACAGGGGCAGTTGTTGCTTATTGGGTAGAGTGTCAGTTTTACAAGATGGAAAAATTCTAGAGGTCGTTGCACAACAATGCAAATATACTTAAAACTAGTGAACTGTACACTTGAAAATGGTTAAGATGGTAAATTTTGTTGTGGGTATTTTATCACAACTAAAGATTTAAAAAAATTTAAATGACATAAAAAATATGATAGCAGAAATAAAACATTTAATAGAATTTAGAAGATTAAGCCAAGGAAGTGTCTCAGAAAATAAAACTGCAAAACAAAGAGATAGGAAAAGCTGAAAAGAGATATAATTAGAGGACCAAGCTAGGAGGAGTTCCAGAGAAAGAAAACAGAGAAGAAGAAATTACCAAAGGAATAATTTAAGAAAATTAAGTCGCGAGTTACCTTACTGAAAAGGCAGTGAGTGCCCAGCATGATAGAAAGAAAAAAAGATACATACCAAGGTACATCACCCTGATTTTTAGAATTTTTAGAAACAACCAGCAGCTCCTATAAGCTTCTGGAGGTGAAAAACATTACATACAAAGTACCAGAAATATTTTGTTCTCACTGTAACACTAGAAACTAAAAGGCGATGGGGCAATGTCTACAAAAGTATGAAGGAAAATATCTTAAGAGCTAAAATTTTATATCCAACTAAACCATCAAGTGTCAGAGTAAAATAAAGGTACAAAGTCATAATATTTTACCTTCCTTGAGCTCCTTCTCAAGAAGATACTGGAAGAACCAAAACAAGAAAAGAACAGGACATGGAACACAGAAGATCAAAAAGAAAGAGAGGCAAAGATATGAGTAAAGGGAGATCCGAGTTTGACAGCTGCACACCAACACAGAGGGTAAGCCATGCTGGAGGAGGTCAGAAGCTCCAGGAGAGAGTTCCTCAAGGTGAGACTGGTTGAATCCCTCACATGTATGATGTATGGAGATATTTTGTAAGGGTTTGGGATTGAATTAGTGATATGTACCGAGCATGTGCCAAAACTCCAGACTCCCAGAAGGAAAGCAGATGTTCAGCATAAACCATAGTATATGTACCACCTGTCGAGGCACAAAGAGCTTCTCTTATCGATTCTGGGAATGGTGGGAACTCTCCTGAAATCCAAGTTACCAGACATCAGTCAAGGGCCAATCTTGCAAACAACCTTTGTCAGGATAGCCATCTCAGGCCTGTTACAAGCACTCTTTTCTGCACAGTGGCAAAAATGTGGCTGCCACAGCATCCAAGTTCTGCATTCCAGAGTAACCTTTCCAAGAAAATCCCTGAGAAGAGGCTGATTGGCCCAGCTCAGATTGGGTGCCTTTCCTTGGCCCAGTCAGCAGTGAGCAGGGCAGTCAAGGTTGCTTCTTTGTCCCCACGTAAAGTAGATGAAGGTGGGAGAAGTCTCACCCTACCTGTTGTGTAAACAATCTCATTGGTATTTCTATACCTTTAATTCAATATTTTTGTTCAGAAAATCATTTTTTATTACTCAGTTTCTTACGTGCACGTACAGAGAGTGAGAAAGGGGGCTCCTAAGCATGCTGGCTCATGAGATAAAACTAACCAGAAATATGGATGGCCAGGAGGTGACTGCATGCCTGCCACAACTTGGAACATAAAGCCTTTCATCTTCATTTTCCAGATAAATTTTACTTGCCTCAGAATGCAAGATGATACCTGGTGCCATTTAAAATGTCTACACAAATCGCTGTGTTTCACATATAGCTGCAGAAACCAAGACGCTGGGTGGCAAAAGGCCTCAACAGAGTAGATGCCAATGATGACATTCATTTTCTATTGAGAATCTATCTTTATAATGAAGTCAGGAAAAGAAACACTTTAATGACAATAAATCGAAGCATTTTACATTCTTTGAATTGTGCATGTAGTCCTCGGGAGACCTCTTTCAAAAGAGAAAACAACAACTAGAGCCCCAAATGGCCTGATATCGCCTAGGCTGCTTGCTATTGGTCAAGTATGTGTTAGCACTTGTCTGTGGGAACTCAGAGTCAGAACAACAGAACTGCTGGCAATGTGGGTGTTCTTTCCAGATGCAAAATAAGATTTGTTTTGAATAATACAAACACTGTTTTATTCTCTAAAAGAGAAGAATATGTAGCTCCTAGCTAATAGGTTAAAAATGGTTCAAAGATATCTTATTCATGCTTTTGTGAGAGCACGGCTATCTCCTACTAGCTGAACTCTTGCAATACAAATTAGGAAAGTGGACAGATTCAGAAAAATTTTCAAGTGTGTGACTCGCTATCTGAACACTTGTTTCTTGCTATCTGAGATGCAAGAAGTAAATCTGAATAATAGGAGATACTTGTGTACATCTTAATCTAAGGGAGGGGTTAGCCAACTTCTGTAAAGGGACAGATAGTAAATAATTTTGGTTTTATAGGTAATGTAGCCAAAAGGTCTCTGTAGCAACTACTCAACTCTGCAATTGTAGTATAAAAGCAGCTATAGGCAATATGTAAATCATTGGGTGTAACTGTGTTCCAACAAAACTTTATTTATAAAAACTTGTGGTGGGCTGGATTTGCTCCCTGAACCATGGTTGGCTAAACCCTACTCTGAGATTTAAATCCAGTATAACAGGATCAGATCTACATTATTACTATTTCAAATGGCAAAAGCTTTGATATAAAATGTTCATTTTACTGTCTTTAAAAAATAAGATGGGGCCAGGACCAAATGAAAAAATTCTGAGTTTTAGTATTCAGGATAAGAACATTTTAGGCACACCACTCGGAAAATTTCCTATTTTCTGGAAAATGTTTTATCAGCCTTTTATGTTTATATTTTAATTGAAAAGATGTAGTTTTAAAAAATTGACTTAATTATCACATGAGTTTGAAGTGCCATAGCAGACATGTGAATGGAGCCTAACTGGGCAGGCTTCCAAGGTCCATTCTGTTATATACTTAGGTGGACATGAGTGACTGGGGAATGAAGGCCCCATCCAAAGACCTCCCTTAGAACCTCCCCTGAACACCCATTTTACGGTTATAAATCACCCCTACATTGAGACACAAAGGAGTGAAAAGCCATAAAATAGCTGCTGGTTTGGTCCTGCCGCAAGTGCCCAAGCAGTTAGTACTACCCTAACCTTTCCGTAACCTTAGCATCATTATGCCATCATTATGCCATCATTATAATATCATGCATATGCCTGGAAGTTCGTGAAGCTAATTATAACAGAGTGAATTCTGGGTAACTGCATGAGCAGTAGGCAAAGGGTTATATAACAGCGGAATATCTATCAAAATGACCTCTCATGCCAATCATCTAGCCCCACCCATCACGGCCACAATATAAGGTTTACTTCTGGAATTCTACGGCTCTGCAGCCGCCTTTGGTGTAGCCCATTTCTCTCTTGAAACATAATCTTACTTTTTCCAAATCTTGCTGATCTGTAGTTCTTTTCTGTATTGGTGAAAAGAACTGAGGACCGCTCAGTGTCACTGGGACAACGCCAGATTTTAGATTGCCTCAATGGTAACAACTCTATATTTTAACTCCTTAGGTTCTCTGTTCTTCCACTTTACAATTTTGCTCAGAAAGGATGTGGTTTAATTATTGGCTGTAATACATCTTTATGGCCTTTTCCCTCAGACTTTTGCCCCCAATTATATGTTATAATGTAATATTTGATACAAAGAATATATTTGGGCTCTATATCATAATAATAAAGTGGTTATCTGTGAATTCCACCTCCCGAATAAAAGTTAGAGTACAATACCTTGCATCTTTCTCTTTTACTTTATTTTATTTTGATTATTTTTTATTATACAAAGTAATACATGGGTAGGTTAAAGTTATAGTTTGATATGACTTATACTCAAATAGCAGTTTCCACCCTATCTACCCCTTATTCATTTCCCTGATCCACCTATGTAAGTTCTTCTAACTACCTTTAAAAAAGAAACAGCTTTGATGAGATATATTTCACATACCATAAAGTTTACCCTTTAAAAATGTACAACTCAGTAGCTTTTAGTACATTCACAAAGTTATACAACCAATACCACTACCTAATTCCAGAACATTTTATCATTCCCAAAAGAGACCCTGTACACAGTCATGCCTTAAACTCCCTCCCCTACCCCGGGCAACCACTAATCTACTTTTTGACTCTATGAATTTGCCCACTCTGAACATTTCACATAAAGGGAATCATATAATATGTGGCCTTTTGCATGTGGCTTCTTTCCTTTAAAAAGATGCTATTAAAATTTTTTTCTGTTAAAGATTTATATGTTCACTGTAGACAATGAAAAATACACAGGAAAGCATGAATAAATTTAAAGCACTCATCCAGAGATAACCACTGTTAGCATTTATACAGCATTTGTATAAATTTCTTTTACAGAACTGGATCATACTACACAGACTGTTTTAAAAACTAACTTTTGACTTAACATAGTATGCACACTTTTTTTTTGCACAAAGCGTGAGTTTTAAGCTTGATTCCCCTATTGTTAGAAATTTCTATCATTTCCAGTTCTTTTAAAATAATTTTAAATAAAACTACAATAAACTTGCTTGAAATTATATTTTCATAGGCATTCATGATTATTTTCTTGAAATAATTCCTGTGTTAAAGGGCACACTCATTTTTGAGATTCCTGACATACATTGCTAAACTTCCCTCCCAAAAGGCAGTATTCATGTACACTCCCACCAATGGTGGAGCAGATTCTCATTCCGACTATTTCATCATGTGAAAAAAAATCTTACAATACGGTAAGTAAAGAAATGGCATCTCATTTTTTCATTTGTATTTCTTTATAAGTGAGACTGAACAATTTTAATGCTTAGTCTGAAAAACAATTTTAATATTTTTGGCTATTTATAATTATCTGTTGGTGATTAAAAGAACGCTTTAATTTACATGGAATTCACTACAATGAGCTCAAGGATCGACAGCCACAGACAGCTGTCAGAGCCTGTGATACAAAGAACATACTCAGAACTCTGGAAGGCAGAATTATCATTTTAAGTCCCTTGGAGACAAACGAGGAACACAATGGAATGCAGGCGTGCAGGTGTGCACAACTGCAGGTGTAAATACTCTCCAACTGGGACACAGCAAAAGCCAAGTTACCATCACTCTTTTTGTGCTTGAACTCCCACCCAGAAGGCTTGAGTCTCATTTTCACTTGAAATAAATCCATTTTCCAAATGTTCGACTCTCTAATCTTTTCCCCAATGCACTGTGTACCTTGCCTACAACTGTCCCCAGCCACACAGGCCTGCATTCTGTCCCTCCAATATATCAAGCTCCTTTCTGTCTCAATTGTTCCTGCTGCCTGGTGCTCCTTCCACCCTATTTCCACTGGCCTGGCTCTTCCTGTCATTCTGGTCCAAGTGTACACATCACTGCAGACAGGCTTTCCCCATCTAGAGTGCCCCCAGGCACCAATGCACTGTCCTGCTTAGTTCTCCACAAGGCCCTTGGTCCTATTGCCCTGCATTTCTCTTTTCTTTTTTGTTGTCTATTCCACTACCCTTAACCCGCCTGTTTCCTGGAGGTCTAGACCTGGTTGCTGAGCATAGTATCCAGCAGCTGTTCAGTTGATATTTGTTAAGTGTATGTATGTACGCATGAATAAAATTTGTTTGGTGACTGTACCCCAGTCTTGAACTAAAACTAGTTTGGTCCTTCCAAAACCTGGATCAAAACTGTTGGGAGCCCCCTCCTGACGCCGCTGGCCTCGGCCTGATGCAGCGCTACTCCTAAGGCAATAGTAACTTCCAGTTCTTAACTACCACTGTCTCTACAGCCTCCACCAGGTTCCCACTAGTCCTCTGGCCTCAGTGCTTGGAAAATAAAATGATAAACTCTTCAAACTCTGATTCAGCGTTGGTTAAAATTAAGAGATAAAATGTGAACCACAATGCTATGCGATGGACTGATTTGGAAAGAAAGAGTCTTGTTGATAATTACATTTTCTTACTAAATTATCTTCACTAAATTATCTTAGTAAGGGAAAGATAAGAAAGAGATAGTCAGAGGATATTTTTATACAAGTGACTATAGAAACTCTGTGAAGAAAAACACTAGTCAGGAAGGGCAGAGGTCTTATTTGAGTTTAAACCCATGGAGCTTCTGTTACTCATCATAAATCACAAGTTATTCTGTTTAAAGTTTCCTGAGAAGGAGCAAAGAGCTCCCTGGGCTATTCAATTATTCACTACAATTTTTTTTTAATCTTTCTGTAACAAAGACTTTAACTATGAAGTATACCATGGCAACAAAGCTTGTAAAACAGGTTTTTTTTTTTGCAGGAAATAGCATTTATTTACTAATATGTAGAATGCTATAAGGAAATAAATGTACACTTAAGCAGTAAATGAACTCAAGAGCCTTGAGATAAATAATCCACTGCTCGCTTGCTCGTGTGCGCTCTCTCTCTCTCTATATATATTTATATACATGTATGTATGTGGTGTAGGGCTTTTTGTTTGTCAGAAAGCTTCAGAACCGTTAAGTCTAGCCTTGTAGAACATCTGAAATAAGCAGTGCCTCTATACAGCAGCTCTGCCTTATCTGCGGTTTTGCTTTCCATGGTTTCAGTTACCCATGGTCAATTATGGTTCAAAAATATTAAATAGAAAATTCTAAAAATAAACAATCCATAAGTTTTAAACTGTGTGCCGTTCTGAGTAGCATGATGATATCTCAGGCCCCCGCTCCATCCTGCCTGGGATGTGAGTCACCCCTTTGTCCAGTGCAGCCACACTGTATACACGACCAGTCCGTTAGTCACTCAGTAGCCATCTCGCTTGTCAGATCTACTGCCTCAGTATCGGCAGTGCTTAGTTCGAGTAACCCTTATTTTACTTAATAATGGACCCAAAGTGCAAGAGCAGTGATGCTGCCATTTGGAAATACCAAAGAGAAGCCATAAAATGTTTCCTTTGAGTGAAAAGGTAAAAGTTCTTGACTTAATAAGGCATATTATCTTTCATCATCACAAGAAGGTTGAGTACAGTGTAATAAGATATTTTGAGAGACCACATTCATATAACTTTTATTAGAGTATATTATAATTGTTCTACTTTATTATTAGTCATTGCTATTAATCTTCTGTGCCTAATTTATAAACAACTTTACCATAGGTATGTATGTATAGGAAAAACTGCAGTTTCAGACGTCCGCTGGGGGTCTCTGAACATATCCCCCATGGATAAGATGGGGGAGGGGTGGGGACAATGTAAATCCAAACCCAACTATGGAACCTCTTTCTCCATGGTGTCTGTGGACCAACTGAGACTTTCTAGCACTAAAACTTTAGTGCTTTGGTCCTACCAACACCCAGGAGATGCCACGGGATGGCGCTCTGCAGGTTTGAAGACAACAGCAGAGTCCTTGTTTCTCTCCCTGTTCTGATGCCCTTGGGCCTCAGCTAGGCTAAGGATGGTCAGTTTGCCTGGCCCACTGCCTTCCCTTAGCTGAGGAACATTGGCTTGTAACACACTGACAAATGGGCGGAATTAGCTCTAAATCTCTGCAAAGTCCTGGTACCTTCCAAGAAGCATGACTAGGTGTGGCTACTCCACACCTCTGCAGGTGGCATTTGGCTGCGTTCCTAGGGCCTGCTGTCCCTGGACTACGTGGCCTCATTGGTGATTTGGTCAAGGTCATAGGGGAAATTTAAAAGGGTGAGTTCTGCCAACACCCTGAGTAAACTTCGAAGCTTGGAAATGAATTCTTCCCCAGAGCCTCCAGGTGAGAATGTTGTTCAGCTGACACCTTCATTTCAGCCTACAGTACCCTGAGAACCCAGTCATACCGGGCTGGACTCTCTGACCTGTAAGAATTGTGAGCTCATCAGTAGGTATTGTTTTAAGTCACTGAATATGTGGTAATTTGTTACACAGCAAAAGAAAACTAAGATAGTGACTTAAGATGAAAGCAATAAAAAAATCCTTGGCCATTTCCATCCAAACTATTTTCAAATTATGTTTCTTATAGCCAACTTAGGTATCATTTTACATATTTCTTTCTTTCTACTACGATACTGCTCTAATGTTCTAATTTTGGCACTTTAAATCTGTGGCCTATAAAACTTTAAAACACAGCCTGGTAAAACTTGCTAAAAGTTATGGATTCTAGCTTTGGAGAGGCAGGTGAGATATATTCAATCCTTACCTATGCCCTTGACCAAATAAATCACCAGTGAGGCCACATAGTCCAGGGACAGTAGGCCCTAGGAACGCAGCCAAGTGCCAGAGGTGTGAGGTAGCCCTATCTAGTCATGTTTCTTGGAAGGTACCAGGACTTTGCAGAGATTTAAAGCTAATTCCACCCATTTGTCAGTGTGTTACAAGTCAATGTCCCTCAGCTAAGGGAAGGCAGTGGGCCAGGCAAACTGACCATCCTTAGCCTAGCTGAGGCCCAAGGGCATCAGGACAGGGAGAGAAATGACAAGGAGGACCTGCAGCACCACACTTGTCATTGTCGGCTTCAAACCTGCAGAGTGCTGTCCCGTGGCATCTCCTGGGTGTTGGTAGGACCCAAGTACTAAGGCTTTAGGGCTAGAAGGTTGAGGTTTCCTATCAGCCAAGAACCTCTGTCAGCTCCTTCTCATGTGCTCCCACCAACAGTGCACTGAGTTCTTTTTATGCTGCAGAGAAAACACTCGGCTTTTAATGGGTTATTGTGTTTGGTCTGCCCAGGTAACTTCCCTTTGCCATATGCATAGAGGAGGTTTTACAAGGGTGAGGGTCACCTGGGGTCTCTTAGGATTCTGCCCATCATAGCCATCATCTTGGTTTTCTGCCCCTTCAGAACCCTAACTGGTATTTGCCTTAGAGGTGGAAATTTCTGTCCTAACTCTAAATTGGAACTAAACGCAGACAAGAAAGGGAGATGCAGGGGCTCCATGGGACAGGTCTACCCCGGTTTGGGATGTAGCTAACAGGCATAAGAAGCACCAAGCTCAGGACTGAGTGTTAAATTTGCAGGGCTTTCCCGGAAATCTGTCTTTTTCAAAAAAAGATCCAAGGAAATCTAAATTGAGCAGAATGTCTGGAAGGGTCTCCTCTTCGATGAGCACCATTTCATCTCAGTGCAGCCTCACTCCACAGTGAGTGTACGCTCATGTTCTTTCACTCGGCCTCAATCCTGGAGCTACCACAAGACACCAGAAAGCCGAACCCGGGCTCAGTATGTGGGTCTGGCTGGCTATTCTACCTGAGTGCTGCTAAACTGGAGTGGCCACCTTGAGTTACTTAAATTCCAACTGATATAGTTGCTAAAGTGATGACCTCCTCATTCTGACCTTCCAAGCCTAACGCTTGGTGTGAGATAAACCTTGATGAAAACACAAATGTCCTCACCTCCTTCAGGCGAGGTGAACCATTCATTGCTCAAATGTCACCTCCTCAACCTTTGTATTAAAATTGTATCTCTACCCAACATACCCAATCCTCCTTCTCTGCTTTATTTTTCTCTATTGTGTATACCACCTTCTAATATTGTACAATATTTTACTTTTTTATTTTAATTGACACTCCCCATGAGAATGTAAATTCCATGAGAGCAGAGATTTTGCCCATTTCATTTACTGCTAATTTCCTAGCACCTGAAATATTATCTGGCACTGAATAGGCTCCTCAATAAAAATTCATTAAATTAATATGTGGAGTTTTAACATAATCTATCACGCTTTATATTGGTAGAGTAAAAACAAAGTTATTTTAAGTAGAACTGCATGTGGCTACTGGTTTTCAAAAAGACTGTGAACCATCTGAACTTTCTACAATTTTCTTTTTGGCTTCTTAAGTCTGAGAGAACAAGACTTATGGGGCATCTTAGACAAAAAGGTCTAGACAGAGAATATTTTATGAAGAGTAAATAAATTACATACATACGATTTATATTTCTCTCTAAATTTACA
Organism: Pteropus medius; assembly: GCF_902729225.1. Classification (NCBI taxonomy): domain Eukaryota; kingdom Metazoa; phylum Chordata; class Mammalia; order Chiroptera; family Pteropodidae; genus Pteropus; species Pteropus medius. The sequence goes on from NW_024352783.1 coordinate 7,898,145, forward strand.
GAGATTTAACAATGAATGAAAAGTATTCTTCAGGCAAAATGAGTTTTGGGTTTCAACAAATGTAAAACACTTTGAGAACTAGTTTAAGATGTTCAAAAACCAAAAAATATCACTGGAAATATTCTCGCTGTTAGACTAGAAATATCTTATTGTATAATTCCTCCTTGTAATATAATTATAACAACATTATATGTTAAAGGGTTAATTTCTTTTGGAAATTTTAAATGCCTTTTCATATCCATTCTAGCACTTCTCTCAATCCATTTCTGTAAGGTGGGGAAATGACAGTGCAGTCACCATCAGTGGTCACTTCATTCCTAGAAGACTGCTCCTTTTCATCTTCAATTCTGCTACCATTCCTACTTCCTTTACACTAAGACCTCCTGTACTCAGCTTCCTCTCCCTAACTTCTTATTCTTTCCATTTCCGCAACAGCATGGGGGGCATGCTGAGGGATGTTGCTACTGAGATGGCCTTCCTTTATGGGATGGTTTCAAGCCTTAGAATGGGACTGAAGCACAGAGTGGATGGAATAGCTAAAAGAAACAACAATGAGTGAGAAGCAAGTTTGTAGGTTGGGAGCCTCTATTATTGGTCATTAACGACTCATTTTCTTTCTTTCCTTTTTTTAACAGAAAATGAAAAGAAGGTAATATCGAAGATACAAGACATGTTTCTTCTTGAGTAGAGAGAGTCTGATTTTGCTGCTGCTACAAAGAGAATCCCAGCTCTGCAGCTTTTTGACCCTCCAGGCTGGGTCTTGGCTGAGGCCTGTGTCATCTTTCTTTCTTTTCTTTTTTTTCCTCTCCTTTCCTCCCCTCCCTCCCCCTCTACCTCTTTCCCTTTCTTTTCTTCTCTTTCTCCTTCCATTCCTCCTTCTCTCCCCCCCCCCCTCTAGTCTCCTAAAGCACAGAGGTTGGAAAAAAAGTGCTGTGGTGCCAGCATCATCAGAATTTTTAGCAAAATGGGGTAAAGGGATGGGAAAGCTGAGCCTGAATGAGAAGAGTGGAGTAGCAGTTGGCAATTTTAAAGAAGGTGTCTACTTAATGGGAAAGGTAAAAGAATCCAACTTCTAGAAGAAAACATAGAAAAATATTTTCATGACCTTAGAGAATAGAAAAACTTTCTTAAACGTGACACAAAAATCACTAACCATTAGAGAAAAGATCGAAAAAATTAGACTTAATTAAGAATTCTGTTCAACAAAAAAGCAGAAATTTAAGCTACCCTAGGGGATGATATTTGTAATAATACATCTATTTGACAAAGGACTTGTATCCAGAATATATAACAAACTCCTGAAAGCAGTAAGGAAAAGAAAGGCAATTTGATTTTTAAAATGGACAAAAGACCTGAGCAGGCACATCTCCAAAGGGAATGCCCAAGCTCAAGCTCATTAGCCAACAGAGAGATGCAAATCATAATCACAATGAGAGACCACTATACGCTCATCCAAGGACCAGGAGTAAAAAACTGACAACACTACATATTTGTGAGAATGTAGAAAAACAAATTTCCCATATAGTGCTATTGGGAGGTAAACTGTACAACTGCTTCAGAAATCTGTTTGGCACTATCTACTTGAATATATGCATACCCTACAGCCCAGTAATTCCATCAGTTATAGATCCAGAAGGAATGGGCACATTTATGTTCTAAAAGACATATATAAGAACATATCAACACTATTTATAATAGCCCTAGCATGGAAATAACCCACTTGTCCATCAACGGTAAAATGGATAAATAAATAATAGTATCATCATATAATAGGTTATTAAATGGTGAAGAAAACCAACTATAGCTATGTGCAACATGGACATGGATAAAACTAAAGCTATATGCAAAAGCTATCTGGCTATGCAACAAGCTATATGGATAAACCTTAGCATTGTGTGAAAAAAGCCAGATACGAATATTAGTTTTTCACTGCATTTTATAAAGTTCGAAGGCAGGCAAAACTAACAGCATATTTGTAGAAAACTATACAATTACTACTAATATACTACTTTTGTAGAAAACTATGAGGAAAATTGAGAATAACAGCTATTGTTGGGAGTAGTGAGGGGTTAAGATTAAAAAGTCACAGCAACAAACGGATAAGACAAACAAACGAAAACCCACAGGGGAAACAGTTTAGTGGTCACCGGAAGGAAAGGGGGGAGGGTCAAACATACGTTGACAGAGGGAGATTTGACTTTGAGTGATGCACACACAAGTAATATACAGATGATGTATTATTAAATTGTACACTTGAAAGCTATATCACTTTATTAACTAATGTCACTCCAATAAATTTAATTAAAAATAAATAGCGATTTAAAAAGAAAAAAGGGTTTGGGGGAACTGGCAGTGCTCTATTTCTGGACATGAGTAGTGATTGCATGGATTTTCACTTCATAATTCATGAAACTAGTAGATGTACTTCTATCTTTATATATGATATTTGATAATGAAAAAGCTTAAACTTATATCGGGTATTACTTTTCTTGTCTAATTTTCACAAAAAACAAACACTGTTCTGGTAAACTTAAACTCCTAAACTAAATGCCAACAACTCTAAAAGAAATAGAGAAACTCTGAAGGCTCAGTTACGCGGGACCTTTATGTGAATTTTAAAAAGGCACCTGCTTTGGGAAGATGATTCAGTAAAAGCTGTCTCTCTAGGCTGAAGTAGACTGTTAGCAGTGCTTAGGGAGCTTTTATCTTCTCTGAGCAAAAAAAACAAAAAACCCAAAAAAAACGTATCCTTTCTCATAGGAGATGTAGGTCCACATTTATGTATAATGTCTGTTGGATAGACTGCAGACTGACTTTTGGTCCCACTTGCCTTTTTGTCTGGGTACCTACGTGCAGCGCACAAATAGCAAACTCTGCCTGGCAGCCCTGCCCAGGAAAAAAAGAAAGATGACAATTACATGCACACCTGCCCATCTGAGCACATGCACACACACAACACGTACTGGCACTGGATGCCTACTGCCCAGACCTGGCTAGACATGGCTGACACTGCCCCTTACCGCATAACCTTCTGTCTTCTTCTGGCACCATTTCAGTAGAGCATTGCGCTTGGAGCCGCCATATTCCCGGGCCAAGGCGGCCAGAGGATCTCTTCTTTCCACACTGGTTAGAAAGAAGAGCACATAGTAAAGAGAAGGCGCTTATTTTTAGAACCCTCAAATATATGAGAAATAATTAACTAGATTAGAAAAGCAAAAGTCTAGGTCATTCTAAGTGAAACTAAAGAAAAACAACTAACTCAGTCACATTAACAAAATATTTTTTATTATGTCTCGTGGTATAAAAGAAAAATTAAATTGTGTTTCTTGGATGTCAGAGGTCTGAGGAAGAGGTTTTTTTTTTTAAATCCACATTCTGCTCTATCCCTCTAGCCTTTTATTTATTTAAGTACAGTATCATTTTAATTAAAGACACCAATAAAAAATACTCTGCATGTTTTAAAGGCTACACCCATATCCATATATCATATGAAAGGTAGATTCGAAGGGCATTTTTAAAACATCAGATTGGCTGCTTTAAAGGAGGTGATGGGAATGGAGATGAAAGGTGAAAATTACTCAAAAGAGGGGCTTTGCACATTCCAAAGGTGATACTCATACTCCTTAGCTTGTGGTACATTAACTCAATTCTGAGCACCCATTTAGCCAAAGAAAGTGATTTTACTTAATACCATGGCATTCCAAGAGCAAGAGTTTAAGTGCCCCATCCTCAATTTTCTGTAAACATCTATGTTAATTTTTATGCTACCTAAAATTATCCAAATACTAAAAAGGATTTAAGATCATACAGTTTCTTCTATGATGAATGTCATGAAATAAGAATTATACTCCTATTGCATTTCGAACAGCACTCTATTTCCCTATACCTTGTGCAGGTGTGCAGGCATAGAGCAAGGAGAACAGAGGGCGGTGCGTCTCTGGAGTATCAACTGTAGCAGGCAACAACTGAAGAGTAACAGGATTTACTCTGAGACGTATACATCATCAGGGCACACATACAAGAATGTTCACAGCAGTAATGTAGGGAAGAGGCAAGAGAACTAAAATGTTAAATCAGGCTAAATTCAGAGACTGCAATATGCTGGTCAGCTCTATGCCAGACCACAAGGAAACCTGAAGAACAAAGGAAGATTTCTGCTGGGATTACTAACAAACCATTTACCAGTACTGTGAAAGAAAAACGGTCTTTAAGTCATGCCCGACACAAAATAAAATCACTCATTCCCTACAGCTGAAACCATGGAGAACCTAGGGATCAAAGGCTGAGAATTGCCAGCAGGCCTTTTGCACTACATATTCTTACCTTTACTCCTACATACTCTCATCCTTCCACACTGTATGTCCATACCATCAATGGAAAATGGGTGAACAAAGTCTTTAAACTGTAATTCACAGAAACTAGCAATGGTATATAAACTGAATTTCCTGAACACTCAGGGTCCCTCTCAGTGTCTTTTTCTGTCTCTTTCATTATCTTTTACTCTGTCCCTCTACTGTCTCCATCCCTCTGAGTCTCTCTCAGGCTCTCTCACGCTCTACCTCTAAGAGGAGACCATACTCTGTCTATGGAGTATCACCCCTTCTCTACAAACTTTCTTTTTGACTCTATCTCTGGCATGCATTTGCATTCTTTCTTGCGCTCAGCCAAGAACCTTCTCTCTGGGTGCAGGGCTTGAACTCCCCCCTGCCCCCGCTTCCACTTAGGGGACTCTGCCCTGTCTTGCATGAGCAGCACTTTTTATAATGGCAAAAATTGGAAAAAAACAAAGGTACATCAGGAAAATAGATAAACTATGATATGTTCGCACAATGGAATACTGTATAATAATAAAAACTAATAAATTACAGATGCATGCAATAACCTGAATAGCAGGAAACATTTTTAATTAAAAAACCCACAATGTTTCCATGTATACAAAATTTTAAATATGCTAAATAACATATTGTTCGAGGAAATAAAATATATGGTGAAACTGTAAAGAAATACAAAGAAAGACTTATATAAAATTCAGAATGGCAGTGACCATAGAGGGGGGCAATGGAGGGGCAGAGAGGTGATGTAAATAGAAGGGGCTGATACGAAATTTCAAAGGTAATAATAATTTCAAAGGTAATAATAATTTTCTTCTTAAACTGGAAGATGCGGTGTCCAGGTGGACCTCCATTGTGTTGATATTCTTCACATCTTACAAACATTTTATTATTATTTTGTATGCGTCCAATACTAAATAAAAATATTTTAAATGACTTAAAAAGGAGTAATGGAAAGATTCCAGACCTTGGCAATCTGAATCAAGGTTGAGAGATTTTAAGAAAAACTTTATACTTAAAACTTTTCTTGTATAATCTGATGACTGCTTTTCCTTGTATTTGGCATATTTGTAAACTCAAGTTCATGAGTTTCTGTGGTCAGAGTCACTGTTCACTTTGCCTGTGTTTACTGCGCCTGGTCTCATTTCATTTCACAGAGCAAAATATCTAGGCTCAACAAAAATAGAATACTAAAATGAAGGTTTAAAAAAGTTTCTGCATAAATATATGACTAAAACATCTACCAGACAGCTTTCTTTAAAAAACAGAGCTAACTAGATAGAATCGCAAAAAAAAAAGTGAACTTCTAAAGTGAGTAATTTCTATTCAGTCATTGGTTTGACTCAATGACATGAATATAAACACAAATAAATTAATTTCACTAATTTAAGCTTTCATGATTAAGGGTACAATATAAATAGCATATTAATATACACACAGTCTTTTGTATGCATTTCTGGCATAAAGAAAAGAACGATTATGGAATAGCACAAATTCTGGTCCTTAACACCTGTTTTGATTATTTAAATCTTTTGCACATAAACAAGACTGATATGTAATATCTGAGGCTTTAAATTAAACCTCTGAATGATATGACTTCATCTATTTGGTTTCAAATACAGTCTATATGCAAAGGTATGACAAGAACTGGACTTATTCAGACTTTTACAAAATCCTCTTCTAATACTCATAATGGTAGTTATAATGTCTGTTAAAAAGCCATTATTCCTAGAGTAGCCAAATCCTTATTCATAAGTATTTACTAAGTGAAATGCTATGTGTGTAGCACAACGCAAGGGGTTGAGAATGCCACCAAAATGTAAAATGAAGTATTTATTATCCACTAAATTACAGCCTAAATGGGGGCAAAGGCATGCATGCTATGCAACAGTGAATTAAATACCCAAATGAGTATAAAAACACCAAAGGCAAAGAAAAGGGGTGTTGATGCTAGCACGGTAGTTAGCAAAAATCTCACAGAAGGTTTGACCTTGAAGAAGTGGTATTTAAGAGTGTGAAAGGATGAAAGAAAGACAGTTCAGGTCAAAACCTTGTAAGCGATCAGAAATGCTTGCAATATGTTGCAAAGGCAGAGAATAAAACAGGCTTTGATGGAGTGAAGGGCTGAGACATTCTGACAGGGGAGCTGGGATGGGGCTAAGTTGTGGAGAATCTAGAAGATTTGGCTAAAAAGTATGGACCAAAGTGCAGATAACAGAATCATGGGAGGTTTCTGACAGGGTCTGCACAAGATTCACTCAGTGTGACTCAATATGAAGAAGCAGGAAAGCGAGCAAGGGTGGGGAAGTAGTTGAAAGAGGTTTGCTATGGCCTGGGTGACCACAGCACTGAGAAGGGAGGAGGTGGGAGAGGTGTGAGAGCAAAGACAGGCCCTTAGAGACTACTCCTGGCAGTCTCTGTCCTCTCCATCACCCACTCCAACCATCACATCACTGTTGAAGTACTCTCTAAACACTAATTTTGAAATGCCCCTCCAATCCTCCTTATACGCCACTCTTTATACTGTACCACTATTGCTATTCAAAATCAAAAGCAAAATTCCACAAACTTAATGGTTCCCCACTGCTTTACCAAAATGAGTACAGACCTCTTACCTCGGCAATGAAGACCATTTGCAATATGGCTCTAACTTGCCTTTCCAACTGTGATATCGTAACCATCTATCCACTTCCCAGCCAATAGTGATTGGACAGCCTACTGTATATATGCCAGGGTTCCTGCCCCATGAAGCCTACAGTCTCATTCAATCAAATGAACCCACCTCTAGTTTCCTGATCATTGTGCCAGAGCTCCTTGTGATGATACTATCTGGGCCACTGGCAGAAATGCTGCTTCGTCTATCCAGACTCCTTGATCCAAACAACAACCACCCAAGTACTCTGCTTATACTTCTTTTTTCTACACCCCTTTATTTCACTTTGCACAGTACTACTGTCCAGAGCCCTCTTCTTTTGCTGAAGGCAGCTACAGTGTCTTAATCATTTTTATTCAGGAAATATTTGTAGAAGTAAACTGACAGTATGGGACAAAACAAACAGAAGGAAAAATACAAGGTTATTGGCTCAGTGATTTTCTGATTTCTCACTGTTTAAAAATTGATACCTGAGTTTGCTTTGTGGTTTCAGGCCCCCAGTGGAAGCGCTCAGCAGTCTAGTGTTCCCGAAGCCAAGCGAAGGGGGTCTGCTCAGTGACTCAAGCGAGGGACTCTTACGGAGATAAGGGTCTGGTTTCAGGTCCTCAGCCCTTCCTTTTAGAAGATCTGTGTGAACAATAACATAATCATCTATTCCTGAAGAAGAGAAATTTGACTGGTCATCACACTGTTTTCTCAAACACAATTCTCATTTTATTCTCTTGTACAAATAGATAATATAGATATATAGATGTAGTTTCTGGATTAAGTAATAAAAATGCAAATAGAGACATGGTATTTTCTAGAAAGGCTTCTCCAGGCAGGACTGATTATATAATTCAAAGGGACTAAAGCCAAATAAGTCCCTTGTTCAAAAACTGTTATAAATTTCAAGACTGCATCAGCAGAGTACTGAGCTTAGGCCTTTCTCAAGGGTCTTGTGCAACTATACAGGTCGCACAACCACAGAGCCAGCGCTGCCCTCAAGTCAAGTCCTGTTTTAATCAACATGCCTCTGAGAGAGAAGGCTGGCAGAAAGATGCCTAATGCAATTACCAGGTCACAGATGGCAGCAGATGAAAAGCTGGGAACCAAAAATGATAACTACTTTACAAGAGAAAAAAACCATTCTAATCACAGGGACTGGTTTGCTAAAAGTAAGTAAAAATAATTCTTTTAAGGCTCCTCTTTGCTATCATATTAGCCCGAGTTAAAACAGGTAATGAAACAGGCCAAATCCTCCAAATATTTCTTAACAGACCATGAAAGTATAGAATAGGAGAAAATTTCTAGATTGTCTAGTTTGTATTTACAGAGGAAACGGGACTTGCTCAGTGCTGCTCAACAGGCCAGTACCAGGTCTGGCCCATGGTCACCTCCCAGGATACCATAAATAGTGATGGAAAAAACAAGACTTGTACAGCTAATGGCCACCAATTATGGGTAGTAAAATTGGGAGTGATGCTAATTAGCTCGGAAGAGCAGAGAAAAACAGTGTTTACATCACTAAAGAGAACAACAAAAACAGTGAATTAATCCCCTTTCTGCAGCTTCTGAATGACCTCAGTGTTGGCAAGGTTGGTTGAAAGCAAGCAATTTTCACTGTGTAATCCTTTTCAGTATGGTAAATAGTATCATCCAGGGTAGACAGGTGCCTGGTGGGGCAAAGAAGAGGTGTTGACAATGAACTATTTACTTCAGGGCAATAACTGTTGTAGTTTCAGTGTCAGTATTTACTTTGTCAATTAAAAGAATGGTTTCTCTACACAAAAGGAGTTTTTAAAGCTGGAGGAACAGAGAAGATAGAAATATTATGACCAAAAGCTCACCTACTACATTTGAAAATGGTTAAGATAATAAATTTTATGTCTTAGGTATGTTACAACCTCAACAATAAAAGCTCACCTAGATGCACAGCACTAAGTATATAATCGAGTTATTCTCCACTTTACACTATGTAGCAAGTGTGGAGAATATAAATCAGACAGGTTTTCAATACTCTGTTTTGACTTCGCCTCCATTTCTAGTAAAGGGTCACTTGAGTTACATAAGAATAACGACCTGCTCTATAGACATACTCACCCCCTTCTTTGTTTCTTATTCACCTGACCTTAGACAACCACTGGTCTTTGGTCACCATTTCCTTCTTCCTGGAGGTCATAACTATGATTGGAAGTGCTATGTTTGGAATAAATGCCACTGATTCTTTTTCTAAGCTGAGTTTCATGCATAGAAAAGACAAAAAGTTAACCACACAAGAGAAAGTTAAAATATTTCATATTTAAGGTAATTTACCTGACAGGGGAAGGTCTGGAAGATCCAAACGTTGAGTCACCCCTTTGCTGGCTGACCGAACACTGTTGTAAGTTGAATGCCTCTAAAAAACCAAAGGGCACACCAGCATAAGTGAACTTGTGACATGAGTAACAGCATCAATAAGGTGTGTGCATGCAAGTATGTACAACAGTTCTCAAGCTCCTTAGAATCACCAGGGGGAACATTTTAAAGCAACTTATTTGATTAGATAATAAATGAAATTGGCACAATCCTCAAAAGGAACAGAAAGGACATATAGTGAAAAGAAAGTCACCCTTTCACTCCCTTTACCCAGGTCTCTTGGGGGGCGGTTATCATTGTTAATTAGTTCTGTGACTACCTTCCTCGAATATTCTATGTATATTCAAGAATATGTGTAAAAATACTGTTTTTTTTAAATGGCCAATAGGTAGATGAAAAAAGATGCTCAATATCACTAATCATCAGGGAAAGGCAAATCAAAACCACAATGAGGTATCACCTGTTAGGATGGTCGTTACAAAACAACAACAATAACAACAACAACAACAACAACAACAACCAGAAAATAAGTATTGGTGAGGATGTGGAAAAACTGGAACTTTTGTGCACTGTTGGTGGGTATGTAAAATGATGCAGCTACTATGGGAAAAAGTAGGGAAGTTCTTCAAAAAATTAAAAATAGAACTACCATATGACTGAGCAATCCCACTTCTGGGCATTTATCCAAAAGAATTGAAAACAGGATCTTGAAGAGATATCTACACAGCCATGTTCACTGTAACATTATTAAAAATAGCCAAGAGGTAAAAACAACCTGAATATATCCATCAAGAGAAGAATGGATCAAGAAAATGTGGTATTCATATACAATGAAATACTCTCAGTCTTAAAAAAAGAAAGAAATCCTGTCACCTGCTACAACATAAATGAACCTTGAGAACAGTATCTGTTATGCTGGCAGAGATTTCATCTGCGGTGGTGTGGTCCTAAAGCTGATTCTAGATCTTGACAGAAAGGGTAGTCCCAGGTGAGCACTTAGAGAAAGACTTTCTGATTTTGGCAGAAATAGAAGTGCATTTTTAATGGTCCACCTTTGAGATGTTCTGGACATTTTCCTGGAAGCTCAGTGCAAATTAGAGTCTTCTCCTCCAGGCCTTCCTGGATTAAATTCACTTCTGGTTAACTAGTTAGAGTAATTTCTGATACTTGTAAATTAATCGTGACACTCTTATATAGAAATAGCCCCTTTATTGGACAAACATTTGTAAAGGGGATTTTACTGCATTGTTTTTGTAATAAGTTTAATTCAAAACAACCTAAATGCCCATCAATAGAGTAGTTAAATAAATCACCTCATATTATGTAGCCTTTTAAAAAATGAATTTCTTCTCCAAATACTGACATTTAAAGATATCTCTGATATATTCCTTCATTCATTATTTATTGAACTTCTATTACATGATTGTGGGGTAGCCACTGTTCTAGACAAGAGATATAATAGCAAACAAAATAGATAAAAATATCTGCCCTCAGGAATTACATTCCAATGACAAAGAGAAATGAGCCAGTGTCTGAATAATACGTAATCAAATTTATAAAACTCTCCTTCCCTACACAGACACACAAACACAGACACACACACACACACACACACATTTTTATGCTAAAGAAAAACATCTTGAGGGATATACAATCAGCCAGAGACAGTGGTTATTTCTGGGGCTAGGGAGCAAGGGAGATTTTTCAACTTCTCTTTTAAACTGAAATTTTAGGAAAAGATATTTTTAAAATCAACACAAGAGTAAAAAATTGGTAATAACCCAAAGTCAACCATCAGTAGAACGATGAACTGGAATAGTTATACAAGGAACACTATTATATGCAATGAAAAGAACAAACTGCCATAACAACATTAATGAATTTACAGACATAATGTTGAGCGAAACAATCCAGTCACAAAGGAAAAGATACTCTATGATTCTACTTACATGAAGCCAAGAGCACATAAAATACATGGTGACAGAGGTCAGAATAATGGTGACTTCTAAGGGTTTACAGACGGGTGGTGGCACGAGGGGGCCTTCTGAGGTGATAGAAATGATATCTTGCTGTTGGTAGCATGGGCATATACATATGGAAACATTCAAGCTATATACTTAAGAGTGTACTTAACTCTACGTAAATTATAGCCAGTAGTGTGCTGCTCATAAGGGCCAATTGCCAAATCTTCAGGAATTTTGCAAACTACTTGTTAAACATAGCTGTTATTAAACTTATTAAAAGCAAAAGTAATAAATACATAAAACCCACTGCTTCCTAATTATTTTACTATATTTTTACTATTGAGGTTATTTATACCTAATGTATCTGTACTATAGAAATACTATATAATGCATCTCTCTTCTCAACTCCACATTCACTGATGTCATGGAGATAGCCTGAAATCGGCAATATTTATACCACAGAAACTGGAAAACAGCAAAGTGCCCTCCCACAGGGCACTTGTTCGTAGCAAACTAAGATTCACAGCTCATTCATTATCGATGAGGAAAGTGAAGCATGATCTGTTTCAGTTTTATTAAATAATTTTGTCAATTATCATAAAAAATTGTTTTGTTTGGTTTAACATACAAGGTAGTGGAAGATACCTTCAAGGGTAAAAAAGTAAAAAAAAAAAAACCTTAAAAGACCTCAAACAACAAACACAGCTACTAAGGACACCAGAAAACGAAACCTAGTGATAACAGTGTCGATCTCAGCGCGGGGGAGGCAGTATGCCGAATGCCATCGACGCCAAAGCCCTGGTCTCAGAAAACGCCAACGGGCTCTGGCCTAAAACCATCAAAGATGGCAACGGTGACAGGCTGCATCTAGTGAACTCTGAGAATTTATTAACTGTAAACATTCTTTCTCTCTGGGACATTTAAAAAAGTTCTTTGAGAACAACATCTAGTTCAATGTCCATGTCTAGTAAAAATTACAATCTTCATTTAACTGAAATTTCAAAACTGTCATCTTATGGAAAACAAAGAGTTATTAACAAAACTGTATAAAGTTTACAGTGTCCCTCTTGGACCTTTATTAGGTATCAAAAGTGTGATTTTTTTAATAAGTTAAACTATTATTATTTTAGGCTTATTAAAAATGCTGTGCAACGTGCCTCACAAAATAAACCAATTGGTTTTCACTTCTTTTTTGTTGCTCGTGTAGAAGACATTGTTATAATATGATGTGACACTGACCACCACCCACACATGCCAGGCTCTTTTAATACCTGCATTGGAGAAACAGCAGCAGCTGGGGCAGTCCTCACTGGTATTCCACTCAGGGGACTTCTGGGGGCCTTATGGACAGAAATATTCTGTCCAGCTCCACCTGCCAAAAAAAGAGATGGGAACATTTCTATGTTGCTCAGTTCAGAATAGTAAATAATAGTGCCTGATTTGTTACTTTTTTTAGAGACTAAACAAATATCCTATGAGGCTTACAAAGCATTACCTTCATTACCTTTAATTTTTCCTCTTTTTCTTCTCTGGACTAGTGTTGAATTAGGGAATGAGAAGGGGAGAGTTGACTAAATGGGGGTGGTCTTAGATGTAGGACACAAGAGGAAAAACAAAACAGACGTAATGAGGCACCTGTGGCAATAAGGAACGGGAAAGCTCTTGCACAAACCATTATTGTTAATTAATTTCCCATCTTCATAGACTGAATGTAGCCACTGGGATTTCATATCTTTCAATGTTTGCAGTCTAATTTTAATCTAATTTAGATGAAAACTATTTTGGCAGAGATAACCAGATACATCTTAAGATTAGGTATTATGACTGTCTTCCAATAAGACAAGCACTTTTGTTGTAATCAAGGGAAGAAATATATTGTTATTTTGGATAGATGCACATTTGTTTTCTTCTATGTACTATATTTATGAGTGTAGAATATAGATATGCATTTTTCCCATATATGTAGATAACAAGGAATAAAGGTGACTTGTGAGTCAACCAGACATTTCCAGAAAAAGGTGGGACTGTACCATGATCAAGAATGACAGATCAGCACAGATGGTCACACACAAGACCAGACCAGGTAGAGAAAATTCTAACTGCATATTGTAAGAAGCAGAAGGCCAAGGGTACCAACAAGAGAAGCGAATGAAGATTTAATGCCTCATTTCCTAAAAGACGAAGCCTCTGGCTGACCCTGTAAGAAGGCAAATAGTAGCGACCTGAATTTAATGGACATAGAGGCAGAAAAGGAAGGTGATAAGGTAGAAACTGGAGGCAAGGAAGAGGGAGAGAGAAAGAAGAGATTGTATTATGTGTGAGCCAGACTCCTCATCATCATCTCACTAGAACTTTAGACGGGCTGCAAGCCTCCTTTACACAGTGGGAGCATGTGGAATGATCTAGAAAGAACCCTTAGGGCTGCATCAATTTGGGGCTAAGGTGGAATAGAGACATGCTTGATATTTGGGGCCACAGTTTAAATTTGAGTTTTGCTTATGAAACAAAATGATTGAATACCTGGGTGTCCCAAGTCAAATGACTTAATAAGGGACTTAACGGTGGTTGCAGACTCCACAGGTGTTGGAGATGTTCTGTTCACATAGACACCATGCCACCGGCCAGGAACATCGACCTCAGAGTGCTCGGACTCTTCACGCACAGGTCTGCACAGTAAAGAGCAAATCAAATTGAAAAGGTGGAGGATGTTTCATGGGGGAAAAGACACAGATGGAAACAGAACCAACACAGAGAAAAAAGACCTGGAAGGAGAATCCCAAACTTAAAATCCTGTTTTCTGTATCAGCTTTGCATCTTTAGGAAATCATGAATGTGCTGCTCTCAATTTTTATCAGAGATGTTTTCGTGGGAATGACCAGAAATAGCATTTTTATATGTAGTGATGCTAGCTCTAAATAAAAAGGATGTGAGTCTACTTTGCAAACCGTAAAAATATATGTATATTATTTATCATAAATGTTTAGTTTACTATCTGTCAATGGAGGGAATACAATGGATTGGCTTGTCAGAGTGTATCACATCTGGCATACAGAGGTTGGAAAGATGTCACCTCAGGACTCCCCTGCAACTAGAATTTCCGATGTGATTTTGGTTCCACCAGTCAGAAAAGCTGTGGGCAAGTCCTAGAGCAGAACCCGAATAGGGGAAGAGAGGCAGGGCACAGGACATTCGCCATATTGAGACAGACTGTAGCAGAGGCAAGATGCTTCTGCTGCTGCTAACTGGTGGTAGCTTTCCAACTGGCAGCTTCTCAATTTTAGGCTCCATTCTTGGCAGAGGCAGCAGCCCCGCCCCCCCAGTAGCCCAGTCCTATATTATGACGTTAGTTGTTCTTAGAAGCTGAGCCTAGACTGTTTCTTCAGCCCTCACGCAAGCCATTTAATATCTTTCTGCTTAAACCAACAATGATTTTTATATATGCATAACAGAATCCCGACTCATATACTGTTTACTTCAAGAGAGAGAATGCTAATAATAGTATTCTAGAAAAAGTAACACTGCAACTCTGTATGAAACAAAGTTTCTACTCTCACCAGAACTTTCTTGGTAAGTTCTTACTATGGTTTCTAAATTTGAGCAGACTCTTAGAAGAATCTTCTATAGATCACCTGATTCTGTCCTCTCATGCATAGCTTCCTTATCCAGGGGACTTTCACATGTCATTTAATCACCCTGTGAATGAGCCAATACAAAATCTCCCAATCTTCTGATTTCCAAATCACTGCTCTTTTTATTATATCAAATTGCCACAGCTGTTTGGCAAGGTGTCTAATTTATGAGAATGGCTCAGCGTATTTCTGGCAGTATATTTTAATAAGGTCAGTGGAAGTTTAAAATATTTATTTTCTGATCTTTTTTGAAATTAATCTAGCTACCATAAGCTTCTTGTCCTTAAGCTATCATAAACTTACTTGTCCTTAATTCTCAAAGCTTCCTCCTACTGATCCATAATCAACATGAATAGAATACATTTAAGTGAATCAAAACTTAAAACACTTAAATCACACTACTCTATACTCATCTCCACAAGCCCTTCTTCTGAGAAAACAAACAAACAAAAAACAACAAAAACCAGTAAACTGGTAACTTCTTTGGAAGAAAGTATTAGGCATTTCAGAAACTAGTAAGGTGATGGGTTTAAAATATTTTTTATTGGATGGGCTTGGTTTCTGTGTTTTGCTCACTGTTATGTAGTATAAAAATAGGTGCTGTATATGCAGAAAGAAAATAAAATCAGGTTATGTACGAGCAGAAAAAAAAAATCCTGTTTCTGTCCCAGCCATTCTCAGGGGGGTCAGAAACAGACAGAATAGGCCACCTTCTTCCAGTCCACTTAAGTAACTTGCTACCAAAGGGCCTTGTAGAAACTTAAGGCAACTCTCAAAGGAAGAACATTTTTAAAAATTAATTTTCATTTCATTCCTTGCTAATTTGATAAGAATAAAATAAAGAATCCTACATTCTGCTTAAGAGTTCCCTTCAATTATCTAAGTTTCTCTGTGATTCAAAACATCAAACAATAAACAGGAAGACTCATTTAGACTCCATAAATCACAAGGTTACAAGAACCAATTCCCAGTTCTTCTCCTTCAGACAGCCAAGGACAATATTTCAAATGATCAGTCTGGCTAGAACACGAGTCAGTATTAAGTAGAGAAGCTACTGGACTAAATACTCACCATGTTATGTAACTCTGTGTGTGTGTGTGTGTGTGTGTGTGTGTGTGTGTGTGTGTTTTCAAAACAAAGCCTGACTGAAGAACCACAGAAAACAGTTATTTAAGAGCACCATTGGTTTTACTAGTACTTTAATCATAAACAGGCTTGAAATTCCTTGCACCAGCCTGTCTTAGAATTATTTGGGATCAACCAGTAACAACCCCAGCAATAAATGAAGTACAGCTGACCCTTGAACGACATGGGTTTGAACCACGCAGACCCACTTATACGTGGATTTTTTTTTCAATAAATATGTATAGTACATACAAAGAAATGTATTTTCTCTTATGATTTTAACATTTTTTTCTCTAGCTTACCTTATTGTAAGAATAAGTATATAACATATATCAAATATGTATTAATTGACTGTTTATGTTACTGGTAAGGCTTCCTGTCAACAGTAGGCTATTAGTAGTTAAGTTCTGGAGGAGTCAAAATGTATGTGGATTTTCAACTGTGCAGGGGGTCAGTGTGCCGCTAACCCTGTGTAGTTCAAGGGTCGGCTGTATCACATTTCCTCTGTTCCAAGGAAGAATAAGAACTCTATTCTATAAAGGATATTAAAAAATATTTAAGCATAGAGCCAGTTGTACTGTCGCAAATTCATTAAATAAAGGAAAAACTGCAAGGTATCACTATCGGGTAAACATTTGTTCAAAGTTAGCTGGCCACTGCCTCCTAAGACAGATGTTAGGTTCTAAGGTCAATCCAAATCACCCAAAAATATAGCTACATGGTTTTGTAAATACAACTGAATACAAACACACCATCTTTCGACAAGCCTAATGCATTTGTTTTTCCTACAGCATTTAACAGTTTGCTTTTTCTTCAGGTGCATCTCATATGCAATAGCTGCCTTGTGTTTAGGGGCCATGTTTAAAACAACAAAAATGAGGCATATTTTCCTTCTGCTCCCACATGTAAAACTATGATACTAAATACTTTCCACAAGAATATGCGTATAACTCCATAGTACTAGGTGTCTTAAAAATATTATCTAATTGAATTTTTCACAAAACGCTGTTATTTTAGATGAAAAATTTGACAGACGTCATGTGTCTTGTAAACGGTGAATCTGAAATGCAAATCCAGCAGTCTGACTATGTCTTTTTCAAATTTTCAATAATGCACAGGTGGTCCTCTGAGAGGCACACAGGGTTCTAAAAAAAATAAAAATGTGCTGGCATTTCTTGTTGAAATTTAACACATATTTAAGAAAAGTACTACAAATATTTATTTCATTGCTTATTTTTATGCAATAATATGCTCTTAGTGACAACACATACTGAGAATGACAGACAGTTATAGGCAAGATTACCTGGTACATGAACAAAGGGCAGGTATATTTCCCATGGACCACGTCATCTACTGACTGCTGGTCTACCTTATATATTTTTCATTATAATTTAAACATATTAAACTCATATGTCTAACTTTTTAAAAAAAGTTATCTAATATAATTCACTGCTTTCTTTGTTTGGTTATAGAGTCTACAAGTATTGTCAATTTTCTACAGCACTTACTTCATCGTAGAGAACACCCCTTTACATTGGTGTATATTTTGATCCAAGAACATGTGAGCTCTTGTACAAAATTAAAGTATCCACAGGTCAACTACATTTGTTAAAAGTCACATACCACTGCTACCTTCACAACTGGCAGATTAATGCTTGTAAAGAAAACCAGTCATGTCAATCACATGCTTAAAAGCACTCTTTCCTGAACAACTGAGTGAAGCCCAGCGCTAGGCCTTTCCCGGTGCCAGAAAGACTTATATCCTGACTCCCCTCTACGCACCTGGCTTTTGAACTATAATAGCCACTTGAAGGGTTTTTTTTTTTTTTATGTCCTACCTCTATGCCTTTGCTCATTCTATGCCCTTACCTAAAATGTAATTTTCTCAAAATATTCCATATCGTTATACACAAATCTAAAAGAAGTTTGTAGCTCTAGAGTGAGACAGAAATTGGTAAGTATTCTGTCTCAGGTGTCAAAGTGTCTTCTGAGTTTCACTTTTTAATTTCGATATAAACATATGTATGACAATAAAAACAAAGTAAGATGGTAATTTGAACACAGCATCTAAATCTAAATCTCCAAATTCCAATAGTAAAACCCAAAGAAATATATTGTAAAACTCCTGCATCAGTACTGAAAACTGCAGAAAGATATCACCTACTTGCCTTAGACTTTGAAGAATTTCTGCTACCTAGAGAATAAGAATGGGGAAATGGAAAGAAAATACTAAGGGTTTATCTTGAATTTCTTTTTAAAGAAAATAAAAGTATGGGAAAACCCCACTAATGTCCCTTACAGTAGAGGACCAAGGTTGTGAGGAGCATGGAATGCCCAGAAAACATGCAGAGTGTTCTTCCTGCAAAGGATCAGTAACATTAAAATGTGACTGTCTGAAGAGACCAGAGATGGTTCATCCCAGGCACAAAGGAGAACAACAAAAAAAGTCAGACGAAGAAGAGCAAACAACGGGCCAAGCAAAACTAGACCTAAAAGGCTGGCTCCCGATTCCAATTTCACCAAACAGAGAAGAAACTGGACATAGATGAATTTCCACCACTAGGCACCTTTTCCTCTATATTCTATTTGAGCTTCTGTGCCTCTGCTATGTCACATAAATTTACCTTAAAGAGCCTGCCTTCTAGTTTAAGATACAATATATTTAAAATAATCAGGCAAAGTGAGTTTGGGTCTAAGCAGAATCCACAGACACTGATTTCGGGCAAATGTCAGGCCCTGATACACTATCATTTGTTTAAGCAAGAATAAGTGATGGGTAAAAACATGCCCTGATCTATTAATATATTTCATAAAATAAAATGAATAACTGCACTCAAGGGAGAACAGACATTTGTAAATTTGACAGGAAACAGAATTAGACACTTGATAACATCTGCCTTGAGAATACAAAAAAATTCAAGAAAATAATAAAATATATTAAAGATGACAATTTAAAATAAAAGGATGAATTAAAAAAATGATTATTAGCAATCTAACAATCCATTAAAATATTTTAAAGCAGAACCAGCTTAAGAGAAAAAGAAATGAGGACATATTGGAAAAGTCTCTCTGAACATAGATGAAATGAACAATGTAAAGGTGCGGTTTCAATCAGTAGGCAAAAGATTGTTTTGGTTATAAATGGTGCCAGCATGACCGGCTGTCATATGAAAGAAAAAGACCCATACCCCACATCAGACTTAATAAAGGAGGATCAAATATCTGAGAAAGGGGGAAGGGCAGGGAGAGGAAGGGAGGAAAGGAGGAAGAGAAACAGATGAATAAAATGTAATAGCCTATTTGTACAAGATTAGGGTAAGGGAAAATCTTAAACAAAAACAAAACACTTAGAAGCAATAAAGGAAAATACTAACAGATTGTATTACATAACAATATCAAATTTTCCATGACAAAGATGATAAAGCCAAAACACCCCAAATTACTGGGATAAACATACATCCCTAATAAAATACTAATTTATAAACTGATAAGACAAAAACAATCAGCTCAAGTGCTCAACTAACAATTCTCAAAATAGAAAATACAAATGGTTAACATGTAAAAATATGCTCAGGGAAATGAAAACTGAAGCACTAATGAGACAGCATTTTTTGCTTACCCTATTGGTAAAAACAGATTAATATTATCTGTAGCTGCTAAGGCTATGTATAAACAGGCACTCTCATCAAGAGTAAAATGTCACAAGTCGTAGGTAAGTAATCTGGCAAAATGTATTAAAATTAAGTGTGCATATTCTCTAAAACAGCAATCATACTTTCAGAAACCCATCTTATAAAAACAGAAACATAAGTCTATAAGGCTGTATCAATAAGGATTATTATTATTATGGCATTATTTGGAAAGAAAAAATCTAGAACACAACCTCGATATTCATCAGCATGGCAATATCTGAATATTCTAGGGCAAGTCCATTCTCTGGGATGCTGTGCTGCTATTAAAATGAGTTAAATTCATATATATTGACCTGGAAGGATGCCCATGATACACTGTTAAGTGAAACGTAAAGGTGCAGAGTAATGTATAGAATATAATCCAGTTTTATAAAGAAAAATAAAGGAACCCTACACATTTATATGAGTAAAGGGAGAGGTAAAGAAAAACATATAATGGGAACATTGAGTACCTAAGATTAATATTTTTCTCTATAAATCTCCATTTTGTTATCAGCATACCTAAATTTACTTTGTAATTAAGAAATCCAATACATCAAATCACCTAACAATCTACTTGTTTTTCAACAAGGCAAATCTAGACTTTAAATTCCATGTGATATATTTTCTGATACATTAGATTTTTGTTTTCAAAATTAATTTATGTGCAATTAGTATGTTTGCTCCTTGCCCACTTGTTCTAATAATGAAATCATGTAAAAAATGACACATATTTAAAATCAACCTCCTATCTACAACTTGTATCAGAAGTCCAGCTTGCTTCTACCTCAAATTCTAGATATTTAATGTGGCTTTAAAGTTCTGAAACTATATGCACTAGAAAACAGAACAAGATGACATAAAAATCTCTGCAGAAACGTGGCCAATGATAAAAATAATCAGGCAACAGACTCTTCTAAATAATAACATATTTATTTAGCACTTCATAAATGCTTTACATATAAAAATATCCAACAGTCCCCAGAGTAAAGACAGATCAAAATATGGTGTACAAATACAGCTGTAAATTTTAAGTCGAGGTTGTACTTTTCTTAGATTGTTTATATTAGAAAACACCCAGTAAATGAATTTTATGTCATTCTAATAATTCTCAACCTGAGGTAAAGCTCTCCCGGTTTATAAATTTCTACCCTAGTAGGACAATTCCAGCAAGTGTTTAAACTATTTTTACACAGAAGACATCAACTTCTCTTCTTTCTATTACCAGGCCAAATTCTTCTAGTGATTCAGTGCTCTCCAGTGTGACACCCTACAATGTCTTCCTGAGTTAAAGAGCAATCCTGCTCTTTTAATTTTCCTTGGATTGGACAGTAACTCTTGTCTTAACCCTTGGATAGCGTAGCTGCTAATGACCCGATGCTGTCTGGACTGAACACTAGTTTCTCACATGAGAGCTGCAGTAGGATCTGCTAACTAGATACAGATCTTCACAACGTACGTACTTCTGAAAGTTTAAAACCACACTTTGAACTTTATGCTTCTGGATAAATCTTTTAAGTTTCCAGGGTAAATTTTATTCATGAGGCATCCTCTGCAGTTAGTTGTTGTTCATTAGTTTTCAGTTAGACTTCAAGCAGCATTGTCACCACATAAACTTATCTGGCTTAACTACATCCTTTATTATCAATCGAACATCTATTTATGTTAAGCCTAACACCGAGATTTTTGGAAACCAACCCAAAACTTAGTGGGTGGCTTGTTTCAGATGAGGTAATGAAGTCAGACCCCAGCTAGAACAGACGCGATCAAGCCATTATATAAAGGAAGCAGAACTTTCTAACTTCTTCAGAATGAGACGTCACACAGATAGCTTCCTATTTTACCTTAAATAGTGTTAATTCCAAAATTATCAGATACCGTACTCAAAAGGAAGCATAAAAATAAACTCCAAAAAGTAAAACACGAGCATGGGCGGCATCCGCCAGCGCTCTGAGTTTGCTATGCTACTGCTCTCTCTGAACACTCTAGTTGCATATCAAAACTTTTCCACAACAGACTTGTACTTTGTTTTTTTTCAGAACAATTTCGTTTTATGCTCCAAATAAAAGCCTGCTGACTCTTCTGAGAAAAAGAAAAAGAATCATCTTTTTGTAATGAGTTGATTCCAAAATGTAGAAAAAGGGTAATAAGACTTGATTGCAATGACTCTGTAAAACAATGGATGTTATAAGGAGACAATCTGGCTCTTTATAGAGAATTTCTCCTCTACATTACTCCCCCTTTCATATAGAAATGGCTGTAGATCCCCATCATGGCAAGGGCTGAGCTGTCTTTCTTCCATCAAATGCTCTGCTAGCTGACAGAGACCATGGAGCTGTGAAAATAGAAATGGGAGGGGAAAGGCTGGTAAAGGAGTTACTTAATGCAACATGACATTTGTCTACAAATATAAGAATTAACAGCTGACACTTGTCCCACAGAGCAAAGCTAATATCCAGAATAAGACCTACATGTTTGAATTCCTATTGTTTCAGTTTTCTTGGAAGTCAAAGGTCTTCAGACAGAAAATGCCAAAGACTTCAAAACGCCATTACCAGGCTCCTCCCCGGACCATCACCAACAGACAACTGTGTTGGTAAAGTAGAGATGTCCAGGATGAACAAAATCAGACCCTCCGTAATTTACAGAGTGACTCGTGCTTCCCTCTACTATGCTATAGTCACGGCCAAAAAGAAAAAAAAAAGATTTCACTTATTGCTATGACATAAAAATCCTAAAGGCCTAAGGGAAGCACATGTCTACACTTTTCAAAGCAAATCTTTACAGATGGGGGTTGGGGAGCAAGGAAGTAGACATAATACTTTAGAATTAAAGTCTTTGTATCTAATGCCATCCATAAGTGCAAATTTAAACTATAAAAAAATAAGTAGTATGAGAGTGAAAGAATTAAGCTTGTTGGGATACCAGAGGACCAGTTTCTACATCAAGGGCAAAATAAAATGCCATAGGTCCCTGATGGTCTACAGTGCTAATGTGAGGTATGCTCAGAAACTGCTTAGGAATCTCCATGAGAACTGGTCTCCTTCCATCAGGGCCAGGGATGCTTATCAGAGCATGTGCTGCAAGAGAGCTAGAAAAGACAACGTAGTGACTTAAGAATCTACACCTCCAACTTCCACACTTTCCCTTTGAGTGACAGCCCCAGAATACTCAGTGAGAGTCTGTGATGCATTACAGCTATTAAGAACAACACAAAGGGTGGCACAAGCACAAGACTGACGTTAGGGCAGAATACGTTTGTGCGCACACAGAGTTAAAAGCCAATTCCAGAGAGTCTGGCAGTGATATGCAGTCATGCTGCTTGCTTTAGAGGTGAGAACGCAAGAACCAGTGGCACACACTAAACACATTTTGAATTTTAGACATTCTATTTTTAGAAACTGACACAGTTAATTAGTGTTTTTAACGACCTCTTTTTTGAGATGTTTATTGGTGTCATATGATACACACATAAAAATCAAGTAAACCACCTAAAAACTAATGGTCTTTACTGTTTCGGAGTAAGAGAAAAACCACATAGGTCTTTTCCTGCTACTCTTCGAGAAGCCTGTCATATACTGCTCATCAACAATGTCTTTCTTTAAAAAGGCTATATGTGGCCCATCCAATCATTAAGTCAAGTTACACATGTAGTCTCTGTGTCTGCCAGGCCTGAGGACTCAATATTTCAGAAAAAAGATTTGATGTTTTAATTTTGATGAGAGTCTTTATTTCAATGTCTTTCTCTTAATGATTCAAAATTAGAAGAAGTCAGAGTTGAAAAGTGATTCCTTATCCTTATTCATGTCCAGTAAAACATATCACACTCGGGTCCATAAAAACTACATTGGCTTGTTGAAATTTCTGGAAGAGAAAGACGGGGTCCACAGCCCAGCTAGAATGTGGACACACCATTGTGTCAAGGAGGTTCCAAGGATTGCACTGGAAAGATGGTACTGTTGACATTTGAACTCCTGACTCTTCTATCAGAGAAAGGCCAGCTGACCAACTAGTCTCAGAGAATAGCAGAACTTACAGGGGCCTTACAAAACGACTTACTCTTATCTCCTCATTTAAGAGAGGAAGGAGCTAGGTCTGGGAAGGAAACCTTGCCAGTTGGTGGCAAAGTTGAGACTAGAGACTCATCTTCCTATATATCTTAACATCAGTTATTCTGACTCCAAAATAAAAATACTTTTAAAATATAACAGGGCTGATGATTGCTAATGAGCTAAGTTTTTGAGTTATCTAAAATACTAAGTTAAATAATATGCCATATGTTTTAGTTACTGAGTTCTTGGTAATAAACGCTAATTTAATTTTCTTGCTCACTAGCCTAACTATGTTCTTTAAGAATGCCCATATATGCAAAATGAGAATCTGAATCAGTTAATTCCGTGTTACGATCAAAGTGTTTTTCAGATGCTCTTACCTTTTCTCGGTTGTACTTGGAGGACCTCATCAGAGAATTTTCTGCAAGTTCTTTGGCTGTGTCTGAACCAAGAATGACTTTTGAGTTCTCAGATGACTGTCAAAGTCAAATCGAGTTTCAGTCAAGAAACTCATTCAGCCAAGACGGAAACACTATGTTGCTTCAGGACCTTTGAGGGTAGGAGGTGGTTTCAAGTCTTGATCATGTGGTAAGTTCAGGAAGTGACTGAGCCATCAGCGAGTAGTAACTTTCAAATAGTCAACTCTTTAGAAGAGACAGTTTGCCAGAGAAGTGCAGAATCAGACATGAAAACAGCCCTGGCAGATGTCTGAAGTCCTGCCCAATGCAATGATAGGCAAGAAACACACTGAAGCCTACAGTTTCAGTAATAAGCCATGTTCTGAATTGGTGTCAGTTCTAGAATTTGAAATGTTTTGTGATAAGGGATTAAACTGCTGGATTTAGGAGGTAGGTATGCAAATCACTGGAAAATCAAAAGAGAAACATATTGGGTTAAAAAAAAAAAATGACCCTAAGTTTGAAGATGTAGGATAGAGTATACGGAGTCCTAAATTGTCAAGATGCATGCAGAGATCTCCTATGTTATCAGGGTTCAAGTTGTATAACTGGCCTATATCTTAGAATCTATGTAAGAGATGCAACATCTCAATTGATGACTTATTAGAGACACCACACAAACTCAAGACTTGTCTTTTACCGTTTATCTATAACTTGTAAATGAAGCAACACAAGTCAGGATTTGGTTCCTCTTCCAAAGATACAATATAAACGTAAGACAAACGGACAAATAAAAGCAGACACGAAATAAACTAAAACGACTTCACATTTTATAGGTAACACTATACAATCTAGTTTTCCTATTCTTCTACCTTATTTTAAAATTCATATGCTTTGGTGGTCAGAGGGAACAGGTATGACTATGAAATAATGATCTTGCTTTTCAAGAGTGAATTGCGGACTCAGTTCCTCATCTAATCTTAATCCTTCTCTAAAGGCTATCTTACATAAAATTCATAAACAAAGGAATGAGGGATCAATTGAAGCAAGTTTTGTAAGAGAATCGAAACAGAATTCTGAGAAAAAATTTGCTCTTTTCAGCATCATGAAATTTCATAATACATCAGACCCAAAGGCTCAGAATTTGCCAATGAACAACCTTCCTCATCCTAGAGAACACGTAAAAAGAACAAACTGCATAAATCAGCATTTGGAAATACTACATTTCATATTTGAGAGACATCTGGAAATTCAAAATAATTTCCTAATATCCAAGAATCTCAAACTTAAGGACATTTATCCCTGACTTGAGAAAGATAACACCGCATTAGTTAAAGCCTAAAACACTATTTATAATCTTGTTTGTAAACCACTTAAATTCTAAACAATAATTAACTTTGAGCTCACTTTAGGGATACCTCCCTCTGAAACTCTGCTGTTAAGAAAGCTCTCTGGGGCCATACATTATGCGTTTTCCCTCCCTTAAGAACAGGAGGGAAAGTTACATATCAGCCAGATGTATGTTTTCCACACTCATCCTTTTTAACAAAGTGGGTTATTTGAAGGGCTGTTTGAGGTAGCCCACAGGAGTTGCCAATAAAGAAGCATGTCCCTGGGCCAGAAGGGACAAGTCCTTTATCTAGTGGCAAGTCCCCCTAGGGTCAAGTCCAGCTTCTCTTGCTGTATACGACTGACTGTGAAAGGTGTGGCTGCTGCCCGCGAAATGTGCGCGTCCCTGTGCTAATAAACACTAGCTTTAAGTAGTATGGATCCTAGACATGACTTCTATTCCTTCAACCCAGGAGACACCTGGCTAGAGCTTTTGTACATATGTAAGTGAAGAGTTTCCTCATCACCTTCAGTCAGAAAAGGGCAGTGACTGGCACTGGATGGGATATTCCTAGTTGTGCAGTGGCAGTCATGGTAGAGTGAGCCTAGAAAAGAGTAAACATTCGGCACGGAGAGACATAAAAGCGGCACGAACGCCATGCATGATGATTAAGTGAGAAGCCAAGCACTGTGCGGAAGCCCTCAGACTCACGAAGGCGCGGCTGTGCTTGTGACCCACCTGCTGTGGCCCTGCAAGTCCCCCAGCTCTTTCTGCAGCCTGGCGTTCTTCTCCTCTTCCTCCAGCAGCCTCCTCTTCACAGTGCGCAGCTCCTGCTGGGCCTCACATTTGATGTCGTTGGCCACCACCACAGCAGTCTGCAGGTCCGCCTGGAACCGCCTCCACTCCTCGGTCTCCTCCTGAAAATGCCAGAGTCCACACCTGAGTCAGATGCTACCAGGGCTGGCACCCAGACAGGGGGCTCCAGGGTCCCCTGTTCCAATCATTGAGAATGACTGGCTGGGCGGTACTTAGTGAGGCACTGCTTTAATGGTAGCTCACTACTGGAAAAAGGCACAGGTGGGAATTACACCTTCATGTTATCAGAGTTCTCCATCTTGAAACTGAATGGCTGCTTTAATTTTACTTCCTGCCAATACTAATTTGTTCCGGGGCCCCTGCCATGGAAATGTACTATGAGAAAATAGGCTAGAGAGAGTAATCAGGGTAATTTTTCAAAGGTTTCCAAACCTAAGAGGGAGATACTTTTAGGAAAATGATGGAGATGGTCCCCAACCCCTGCTGTAACTGCATCTCACCTTTATCTGCTTAGTCAGAGTCTTTAACTGTCTTTCCAGGTCTGATTTCTGTTCCTCTAGCTTCATCACGTTGCCTAGAAATAAACAAGTCAGACAGGAGTTGGAAGAGCTGCGAGACTCTTGGGAGAAGGCAAGCTAGGTAGCAAAGGATCAGATCCAGATTTGGCAATAGGCTTTAAAATCCACCCATTCTACTACAGATTTCATTCTTGGCACCCTGAAAACCGGGAGCCAGAAGCAGAAGGTTCTCCCAAGACAGAAAATGAGATGAATTAGAAAACCGGTGGTGTTTTGTTAGGTTACACCCTCAGATGACAGGCTGTACAACCATGTAGCACTATGGGAAGGGATCTAAAGAGTCACTCACACTTACTACACTTACTCTTGGCTTCCCTCATATTTGCATACATCATCCTGAATGTCCTTTTACTGCTGTGAGGTAGAAGGCTTCTATGTAACAGAGGATATGACTAGTTATTACTATTGTGACTTTTAGGCCCATTTCTAGAGTTACAGTTCTTAATCACAGTTAAACCTCAGAAGCACTTGTTCCCAAGTGACTTCAAAAGCATAGACTCTGATCCACAGAATCAGACTCTCCAAGGGCAGACAGGATATGGGTGTGTGCGCTTTAACAGCTCACGGGTGACTTGACTGCCTCTTCCTAATTATGATCATCTTTAGTCCCTCACACTCTGCCTCCAATTCTGTCCATGTTGCTATCAGAGTGATTTAAATTTAAATCTGATCACGCCCATTATCTAGTTAAAATTCTTCAATGCTTCCTCATGATCCATTTCAGATCAGTAGTTGTTTATTATGGATATGAATCAGAATTATCAGAGGAGCTTAAAAAAATAAAACCCCACAGGGTCAGGTCCTACCCCAGTAGTTCTAATTCAGCATGTGGGGCCTGAGAATTTGTTTGGGGTCAATGCTACAGAATGAGAAAACTCTCTAACATTTTATTTTTCTATTTCAATGACCTTATGGGGAGGAGTGATTGTTTAAGTCTGGATTTGTGTGTCCCTGGGCCGCCTAGTGAAAATACATCTTAATACCTTAACATCCCTGACGAAGTTAAAAAGCTTCTTAAAAGATACATGGTCTGTGTTATTTTCAGTTTTAGGTATGTTATGCTACAACCACAGGGACTGGGCTTGACACCTACTCTGGACTTTTAGTTACAGGCTTCTTTCTTGGTGTGTCTGTGCTGACTTTTAAGGGTTTGGGGGACAACACAACCAAATTCTCAAAAGCAGTATATCACTAAAAGAAAAACAAAACAAAACAAAACAAAACAAAACTGGACTTCTCTTCTTTGCCTTTACACTTTTCAAGTATGGTGCTGTGTTTGTAAATGTGCACTGACTATGGCAGCTAGTTTTTTGTTGTATTCTCAAGCTAGACTACTGAGAACACTCTAAACGACACTGACATTGAATGCCACTGTTCTATAATTCCACCACGTCTAATGAAGAATGGAACCCTGGCACTACCAACTATCAAGGTGAAGAATACACAGTCGATTCTTACTGTTTGTATTAGTTACATAAAGTTGTCATGCACACTGAATTAGAGAATATTAAACTATTTTTCCTATGGGAAATTCAGGGTTAGGTTCTGTGAGCTTCTGGTCACAACATTTTCATCAAACAAAATACTATTTGTGTTATAGAGGCTTGTTTGCCAGCACCCTTGTTAAAAAGCCTATCCCATCAGTGCTGGAAACCTGCCCGCCCATGCAACCCTTTTCCTGCCTAACAGTCAACAGGTATTTTACGAATTCTCCTGTAGCTTCCTGATGTGCCTTACCTGCCTCACCTGCAAGTTTTTAACTTTTCTCACTAGTATGTGACCTTCTGAACCACGTGGGCTAGCCAGCACTAGCTGAGAAGGGTCCAACGCTTTCCTGACCCTAGAAAATGTGACTGTAAATTTCTTTGGTTTTTGGCTTCACAACAGTGCTGTCTACTACTCCCCCCCACCCCATCAGCTTTTATTGCATGAAGCCACAAATTTAGCTGCTTTTCTATATATTTCACACAGCTTTGTCACCCAGTACTTCCTGGAGAAAGTCTCACATACAGATTGGTGAATTTCCTCTCCCTTCTCTGGAAGTTTTAGCTAACACTGAACAATTCAGTGAACTCTGCTGACATGTTAACACTGAACTCACAGCCAATACCACTAACTCACGCGTGAACAAAGCTTATCTAATACACATATTTCTCTACGAGGCACATCATAGCTTTTTTGTGCTTAGAGACACTAACCAGCATTTTAGGACCAGACTACACTCGGGGGCCATTTTAAACAGTGAAATCGCCAACAAAAAAGCACAAAATGCAAAAAACATGGCACTAAATAAACTGGGAAGGTGACACTTGTTTATAGTATGGGAGATGAAACAAGATATCGGAGTGTCCCTGAGTTCAACCTGAACTGGGAATGCATCTTGGGACACTCAAATTTTTTATCACTCTGTATGTGTTCACTAATGACTGAAAAAGTGGAGAGTACTGAGGTTACAAATAAATTTAGGCAAGCAGGTGAATTCGCAAATATGGATTCCATGAATAATCAGGATGAACTGTGCATATTGGGGAACTTTTCAGGCAACTGGCTATGCTATTTTTAGCAATGGTTAGTGTCACTAAAAGCTCTGTGCATTAATTCTTTTGCTACAAAAGCAAACACATTAGATGTGATCATACGATAAGATTTACTTGGACAAAGCAGGCAATGTTTAATCTCGTTTAAAAATGTCTTACCCTATTCAAAGCAAACAATGAATTAATAAATAAGCCATATATTGGTGCCTCTTCAGTAACAAAGTGGCCAACTTTATAAGTTATTTGATATCCTACCATCAATGGCACACATGCTGGAATTGTTGTCTCCCTGACACCATGAGCACACATTGTTCCAATCAGTCTGACCATCTGTCGCCCATCTTTTCATCCATCAGATCCAACATATGACACCTTGTCAATACTTGATGAGAGTAGTCAGCAATGTGGCTCACACACAGTATACATAACATTCCAAAATGTGTTTGCTCTTTTTTATAATCACCCTACATTGCTGACTCATGTTCAACAACCTTTTCTTCTACATGACCTGGTTTTAAACTTAGTTTAAGAGATTAATTATTCTGTCTTTCTTAATTGCCATTTTTCCTAGGAGATTCTAGAACACTCAAAAAAAAAAAAAAAAAAAGACTTTCCATAAACGTTCTTATATACTCTCCCACTGTCACCCACTACTACTGGTTTTTTTCGTGTTCTACTCACTCCTGATCCACATTTCACCAGGGCTTGATTTTACTTACTTTCCAGCTCATTGATGAGTTGATTATTATGTAACTTGACAGCTCGATGTTGTTCCACCTGATCTTCCAATTCAAATATGGTTTCCTTCATGTCTTTAATCTCCGCATCACTCTCTGATGCTTTCTCTTGCAATTTTAGGCTGGTTCTGCTCAGCTGTTCTGCCTGACGATCACATATCTCCTTCAAGTAAGAATAATCCTTTTCCACCTAGAGAATAAAAGGAAGGTTCTCTGGTCAATTTAACAGTAAAAAATTTACCACATATCACTATCAGGCTTATCTACTCAACGGCAAAGGAAGTTCTTGGCATATGTCATACCGGACATCATTTCTGTATTGTTAGCCTCAGAAATAACCATATTCAGAGAAATATGATATATGTAAATGGACAAGTGAGTGGATTCTGTGCCCCCTCCTACCAGCATAGGGAAGGCTGCACATATTTAAATACACTTCTTTCCCGCACTTAGGTGGAACAGCACTTCACACTGGGAGACTCAGGTATTGCACCAGGAGAGCTGGCGAGCAGCCTGGATGTAGCGGCCTAACCTCACATCCGCTGTGTAACAGCGCCCTCTGCTGGCAAACAAGGAACGACGCCCCCGAGACCTTCCATCCCCTATAAACTCCCAAATCTTTTTAGCCATACAGACAGAACTTGTGGTTACAAGGTTTCCTTAAAGGAATACAACATTAATGTGATAGAGAATACCAGTTGAAGGCATAGAATATAGAAACATGCATGCACAAGACAGAAAAGTGGCACAGCATGGAAACTCATTTTACCTTTTTCATTTTTAATCATTAAACATTTAAAATACACAGAAAAGCACCAAAAGTGATAACCATGAACCCACAGACTTAACAGTGGTTAAATTCTTCATATTTGCTAAATCTTTTTACTTTATAAAATTTGTTAAAGCCTCAACTTCCCTCCCAACCTAGATGGTAATATATATTACACTAAAATTGGTGTGCTCATTCTGTGAATGCTTTTTATATATAAAATTTTTTACACAGATGACAAACTGTATTATGCTTTTGCAATACTGTTTTATACTGCATTGTATTATAAGATGTTTCTGTACTGTATAATACTATGCTTATTATGCTTTTGTAACGCGTTTTTGTGTGTATGAGAGGTATCCATATTGCTATACATTGCTCTAGGTCATTACTTTAAATGCTGCATGACATTCTAGTGTCTGAATATACTAATTATTTATTATGAACTATGCCTCTCTTCTATAGTCCTTTAATTAATGTTACTAAATAGTTGTATATTTACCAGATAATGTAAGCTTGGTATCTAATAATTTCTTCTTAGATTTGGAGGGGGTTCCATACACAATATATATTTTTTTCCATGTGTAAAACCTTCTGGCTGCACACTCTATGAGGACAGGGACCCTGTCTACTCTCTTCACTTTTGTATCCCTGGTGCCTATGCAGTGTCAGACACACAGGAGGCTCCAATGAATATCTGATGAATGAACAGTGGAAGGCAGTATTGCACTGTTTTTCAACTGGGAGGTTGTGATAAAAAAAATAAAAAAAGAAGGAAGGAAGAGAAGGAGGGAAGGAGTAAAGGAGAGCCGGCATGGGAAAAGAACCGGAGGACACTGCCTACGCTGAGGATGAGCAATGTTCTGTGAAACCTATGTTTCAGTTAGAAAGGTATGTGGTTCTGTATTGCCATATAAAATATGTCAATGTAAGTTGTGGTCATATGTTTGAAAGCTGCTGTGGTACACCAAAATGGCTAAGGATGCACACATGGAGACAGACTGCCAGTTTAAATCCTAATTCTACCAAACCAAGCCCTGTATTCCTTAATCTCTCTACCCTGGTTTCCTCACCTGAACAATTAAATGTAATAATGCACTTAAAGAGCTTATCACAGGCCTCGCACATGGTAAGCACTTAATAAAAGTTATTATTTCTCTCATAACTGTCTTATGTCTTATCGTATACAATATTAGATAATAATATAATACGGGTCTAAGAAAATTACAACACATGGAAAAGACCAAAAGTCTTATATCTGATAGTTATTCTAATAAACGGATGATTTTTAAGGAGAAAAGGGGCATATCTGTCTAGAAGACTGATGTTTGACAGCATTTGAAAAGCAGCAACAGAAGGCAGTTTCTGAATCTTGCATCCTGAGTCAGACACAGGCTTTCTGCAAAGCTGCCTGGCTCCGTATCATTAACTTTCAGACTGAGGCATGCTCAGCCTGGTGTCTAGAAACATACACATTACTTGGCTGGTACTACTGTGGGTCAGAAGTAAAACCAGAGGACATAAGAGATAACCAAAAGGTTGAACGCCCTGAGAAGGGTCTCTGCGTGTAGCTAGGGCTGCTGGCCTCTCAGAGGCTCCCACCGCCCTTTACATCCAACATTTTGGCTCATCATGATCTCAAGAACCAAATGGTGAGCATGGAGGTGGGGTGGGGACCGCCTCAATGTGTGCTGCAGACTGTTGGGCTTGGTAAACCTATAAATCAGTATATTGTTTCAAATTACACACGTCATCCTTCCTTCTTGATTTTGGAATAATTCTCTCAAGCTTAGTAATAATATTCCAGAAAGATCTTTTATTTAAAAAAGAGAAAAACAAACCCTTAAGTAGCTTCACAACTTCTCACAGGAGCTTGCTAGGTAAATAACAGGCAGGTATTTTTATATTCATTTTACAAATTAACAAATGGAGAGAGGGAGATTAAATCATTTGAAAAGAGCAATGCAATTTATCAAGTAGGTTAAGACCAACTCCCTGTACTTTGATGACTGTTAAAAGTTCCGAGTACCTTCCGCTTCACCAACCTTTCTGCTGGCCAGTTCGACTTCTGCTTCTAGCTTCTCCAGTTCAAAAACTGCACTATCAGACGCCGAGTAACGAGATTTCTAACGTTTCTCTTTAAAAAAAGGAAACCACTTTCATACATTCCAAGCACCTCTCATCTTAAAAAAAAAAATTCTCTAGAAATGGGGTGTGTGGAATTGAGTTGCAAATAGATTCAAATGAAGTTCCTGGGAGCACTAGTCTTCCTTGGAGATGGGGCAGTTAGAGATGGTCCTTGGAGCTCCGACAACCACCAAAGGCACACGGCAGCACAGATCACTCAGGACTCTCCTGCAGGACTCAGCCTTACCATGTACCTTCTAGGACCTTAGGATGCAAGGACAGGCAGGGCAGCTCTGAGACAGACTGGCCTAAAGTCTTAGCAAATGTCACACGCAACCTTTCCTCGGGCTGGTCAGACACTGAAATTGAGGAAAAGGCATTATCACAGGTCTAGTTCCCAAGGAAACAGACACTGAGATGGGGATGTGCATATAAGTTTATTGAGGAGCACTCTGCAGGAGAGTGAAGGAAACCAGACTGGGCAGAGAAGGGGAACTGCAAGGCAGTCACAGCAAGGGAACACTGCACCTAGATGCCCTTCAGAGCTGCTCCATATTGAAGTGAGGGCCTGGGCCTCCCCTGACCCAAACTGCACTGGGTGCAGCTATCCTGGGGAAGGGGCACCCCTTGGGTAAGGCAGCCCTGCTCGAAGAGGGCAAGCCCTGGAGAAGGCCTCCAGGTAGGCAGTCTGTAGCCATCAGCCCCCACAGCTGGGAGAAGGGGTGCTTCAGTCCTGGACGGCTGGGATATAGTCCCACCCATGGCAGATATTATAGAGCATTTCTGTACTGGCCACAGTGGTATCACAGATAAATCTGGACTCTCTTCCAGGGGAACTGAACAAATGGTCATGATGGTTTGACCACTAGATGACCTTCAAGGGCAGAGAATGGTAAAAAGAAGAATCCTACCTACCCGTCCTCAGTAGTGTGCCCTCCTCTAACGAGGTTGAGACTCTTTGCAAACCTCAGCAAATGTAAAATGCATTAGCAGGAGAACTTCCTGGTTATACATATTTTTACTGCTTCGAAAGATACCAGAGAGGCAGAAGGAGACCTCAGGAACAAGAAGAGGAGTGGCTCCTGGGCCTGGAGGCACTTTTGGCCTGTGTAGCTAATCAGCAGGTTCTGAGGGCAGCCTAGCTTGCAGCCCTGGACATCCTTTCTGGCTCCATTATTTGCACATCCAGTTGTTAACAACTGTTCCTCCTCAATCTTGCTCCAAGTTCTATGCTCCCTCGCTAGTAAATAGCACAACCACATATCTGCCACACAAGCTAGAGAACTGCAAGTGAAGTGAACCCCCTCTTTCCTGCACACCCCCAAATCAGGTCACCAAACCCCACTGAGCCTACCTTCTAAATGTTTTTTTCCCCAGCCCTTATCTTCCCAACTACCCCCTGTTCAGTCCTTCATTCTTTCTCACCTATGATCAAAGTAATCTTTAACTGCAAATGTGATCCTATAATGCCCATTTAATTTTTTTTCAGACCCAAACCATAAGTGACCAAGATAAAAGAAAAAAAAAAGGTAAATTAGACTTCATCGAAATTAAAAATATTGTGCCTCAAAGGACACTATCAATTCAGTGAAAAGATAATCCAAAGAAATGAAGAAAATGTTTGCAAATCATGTATCTGATAAAATATATATGTGTGTATGTATGTATGTATATATGTGTGTGTATATACATATATATAGTATATACATATG
The DNA here is from genome assembly GCF_902729225.1 of Pteropus medius. Taxonomy (NCBI): domain Eukaryota; kingdom Metazoa; phylum Chordata; class Mammalia; order Chiroptera; family Pteropodidae; genus Pteropus; species Pteropus medius. The sequence continues at coordinate 7,932,911 of NW_024352783.1, forward strand.
TGTGTGTATATATGTATATAGTGTATAAAAAGATCTCCTAAAACTTAACGATGCTAACACAACACAATTTTAAAAACGGGCAAAAGATCTAAATAGATATTTCTCCAAAGATATACAAATGGCCAATAAGTACACAAAAAAATGCTTAACACCGTTAGTCATTGGAGAAACGCAAATCAAAACTACAATGAGATATCATGTCACATCTGCTAAGATGGCTATAATAATAATTTTTCAAAAATGGAAAATAAGTATTGGGAAGGATGTGGAGATACTGTGGGACCCTCATACACGGCTGGTGCGAATGTAAAATGGTGTGGCCACTTTGAAAAACAGTTTGGCAGTTCTTCAAAGAGTTAAATATACAATTACTATATGACCCAGCAATTCTACTCCTGGGCATATAACCAAGAGACACGAAAACACACATTCACACAAAAATCTGCACACCAGTTCACAGCAACATTATTCATAATAACCAAAAAGTAGAAATAATCCAAGTGTTCATCAATTGATGAACAAAATGTAGTATATTCACACAATGGAATATTAATCAGCTATAAATAGAAATGAATTACCGATTCATGCTACCACACGGATGAACCTCAAAAACATTATGCTAAGTGAAAGACTCCGGACACTAAAGGCCCACATATTACATGATTCAATTTGATGAGATGTCCAGAATAGGCAAACCCATAGGGACAGAAAGTAGATTAGTGGTTGCCAGGACTGAGAGAGAGGGGATACTGGGCAGTGACGAGTCTGTTTTACGGAGTGGTAAAAATGTTCAAAAATTAACTGGTGACGGCTACACAACTCTGCATATACTAAAGACCACTGACTTGTACATTTTATGTGAATTATATCTCAATAAAGCTACAATTTTTTTAAAAAAGTGTCTTCAGAGACCCCCACTGTCACTCTCACTTGAGGATGAAATGAACACTGCTGGCTGGTCGTGGTCTCCTGTTGCCCCACTTCAGGTAGGCACGCTGTGCACTCCAGCAGTGAAAAACCACTTGCGAAGCTTTCCTGACCGCCCACCTTTCTGGCCTGAGAACTTGTTGTTCTCTTCTTGCAACATTCCCACAGCCCCCACCAACTCATCAGGTCAACTCCTACTCCCCTCAGGTTCAGGTTATAAATCAAACAAAAGGAGGAGTCTTGATGACTCAGGTTTTCACTGTGAAAGGGTGCTTTCTTCAAAAACAAAAGGCTTTGTTTTGGCCTTAAGACAACAGTGTGTTAGAGTCCTTAGGTCCACTTGAAATGTCTTCCTATCCCTCCTTTATTTTCATGTAACCAGGAAGCAGTGTAAGTCAGTGATTAAGAATAAGAATTCTGAGGTCAGACCCAACTTTGAATCCTGGTCTTAATTAATTAATTAATTAATTAGCCTAATAACTTAATCATTCTCTGCCTCAGTTTCCTTAACTGAAAAAAATTAGATAATGACAGTATCAACAGCATAAAACTATGATGATTAAATGAGACTAAATGATGTAAAGGTTCTAAGAGTGACTAGCACATATAAAGCACTAAAATATTAGCTGTTACTAAAATATGACGATAAACTTTATTTTTTACCATACTGATATAATTACAGCAGCCTCTTTTCTAATTCTTTTGCAAGTTTCTCTGACATTCATTCATTCACTGTTCATTCAAGTATTTACTGAATATCTAAGATGTAGAAGTTAAAATTATAAATTATGTTAAAATTATACATAGTACAAAAGCAAACAAACTTGGAATGATTGCTTGAGTAACTTTACCATGAGTAGGAAAGTGTGTTACTTTTGCTGTGTTTGTTTTTACATCTAAATTGGCAACTTCAAAACTCTTCAAAACGTGGACAGCCACGTTTCATTCATTCTGGCCTAAATTCGCACTGTTTTTCTTTTGCAATGCAGTTATGACAAGAGAGAGGAGAATATGCTAGTTTAGTTTATACTTCTGTTATGGAAAAAGAAAAAAGGTTATGAAAAACTCAAAAAGGGTAAAAATTTGTATTTTATTTGGGGAACTCTCTAGTTCCTGGAACTCTCTAGCTCACCAAAGTGCTTCCCAAGATCTTGCCCAGGAGAGACAAATGCTGAGGAGAATTCAGGCTCAGAGACAAGGTCAAATTAAAGAAAGAATGGTGCTCAGGTCTAACTTCACAAAAGGTATTAACATGTCTAAAGAGAAAAATAGGTTCCTCAGAAGTAAAAGGGGGTCAGCCAGGGAAACCCAGAAAGGGAGAGGTAACACTGCATTCACGGGAGAAGCAATGCCCCGCTTTTGTGAATTACACAAAAGCCCAGGGAATGGAGTACAGATTCTGTGGTTCTGGTCCCACTGGCAAGACCACCCTTACTCAAACATCAGATCTTGCTTTATCCAACCATCAGGTTAAGCTCCCACCCCTCCTCACATGGTTTTAAGAGCACAGCCCTACAGGGGGGAGATCCAACAGTCATGCCAACACATGAGTGCTATGTGTTCTGGACCATATGACTGTCATATCTGACCTAACGAGGGATGAATGGGCATTCTGGCTTTATCGTTGGTTCTTCCTAAGTTTCAGCTCCTGGCACACAGCAGGCTTCAGGCTCTACACAAGGCCAGGGCCTGTGACATATTTCCTGAGGCAACAGCCCACCTTGAAGGTTTCCAGGCGGAGCCTGCACGTGCTCCCCCCGCCCCACCCCCTCCTGGCCAGCTGCCTCCTGTGCCTCCTCTAGACTTCTAGGGGAGAACAGGAAAACAGGCTCTGTTACAAGTTTCTTACATGCCTGCTTCCCAGCATGAAGTCACAGGGTTCTGTTTCACCAAGACAGCTGAAATATTGTTGTCAGCCAAAGATATTGGAGAGAATGGGAGAAATTGCCTGAACTGAAGATCATTGAAATTTCCATGTTTTCAGCTTAAACAACTCAATCTTAACCAACTCTCCCAAGAGTATCCAGTCCATGGATCACGGGAAAGTGATCCTTAAGTTCCCCTCATCTCTACAAAAGAGATTCACTGGTACTTCTGAGCTCCTCTGAGGTGCCGGGGATGGGCAAGGGGCTTTCACACAAGTGATCTGAGCTGAATGAGATGTGAGAGGCTGCTGAGTCCACGAGACAATCAGACAATGATCCCACAGACCTGAAGGCCTATGTGAGGAAATGACACTGCAGATGAGACCTAAAGTTTAAGGCAGGACTAGGCAAGTAAAAAATGGGGAGGGGGTCAGAGAGGCATGAGTACTTTTGGCAGAGAGAGCCCTCACCTCCTTCACCTGATCTGAGTCAGGGCAAGAGTTTGGCCTGGCTGGGCCTGGGCAGGGAGGGCTGTGGTGGGACCGAGGCTGGAGATGTACGCAGAAGGCAGCCACAGAGCTTCGTGTATCAGGTTGAGTGTTTGGTGCAATGAGAAACTGTCGAAGGCGTTACACATTTAGGAGATGCCTGTGAGCACCTCGTGGAGAATGAACAGGAGTGGGGAAGAGTGAACATGTGGAGGGAGTCCTACTGGAGGCTCGGCAATCAGTGCTCTTCTCTAGCCAAAAGCCATTCTCCCTTTTCTTCTTAAGAAGAATCCCGATTTTGTTCGAGTCAGGATGTAATCTTGTGATTTCCAGAAGGGTGGGATGGGAGAGGATGTGTGACCCAGTTCTGACCACATACAAAGGGAAAGCTGCTGGGGGTGCTCCTGGGAAAAAATGTTCTCCTGATAGGACTGAGGTGCCCGGGGACCTGCCAAGCCTTTTGCCTGCCAGAACTGTAGGGACGAGATGCTGAAGATGGTTGGTTCCCCTGCATTTTTGGCAGGAAGGCTGAGGAAACCACAGAGCTGCCAGCTCAGAGCTTTGACATCATGTAGCTCTTGGACCACAGTGACCAACTGCCCACCGCCTGACTTCCAATTACATAAGCAAAGTGAACATCATTGGCTTAGGCCACCAACACTAGGGGTTCCTGTTTCTTACAGTCCAAAGCATCACCTGGGTATTCTCATGGACCACCTACCATTTAAGCCAGGTTCCAAGATCTCCACAGTCCTTTAAAAAGTCCTGTTTTGTAGTCAGGTATGGGATCATCTACTTGCGACATCTTTCTCTCAAATACTGTTTTGCTGTTTGTGGCTGGTAGCCACCTGAATTTTGTCTGGTGACCAATTGGGTCACACAGTGATCATCTCACCTCTAGTTTTCCCTGACCACTCATGGCAAGTGTTTCTTTATAATTTCCTTACTCTTTTGGAAAAGACACCTGAATTTCTGTTTAAAGAACTCAATTTCTAAGGGTAGATCACCTGTAAGCTTTCAACTTCAAGTGAGAAAAAAATCAGTATTTTCTTTTAAAACTTCTAGGTTTCAAGCCTTATAAAGATTCTCTAACTTGAAATCAAGATCCCAAATGACTGAAAACTTGAAAGTCAAAAAAATGTAAACCTGAGTTTACATTTGTTTTTTTTCTGGAAAAAGCAATAATCTCATGCAACTACAGGCTGCTTGCTGACTAGGGCAGGTACATGTGTGGTTTACAAGAGGTTGAGACCAGGATTCTGTGTAATTAGACCCTTCTTCAAGGTTGTACAGAGATATGTTATATAATCAATCACTCATTAAACTGCCGGCAAAATGTACATGGTGGGTATCAGGGAAGCTGAAAATAATGGAGATACTACCTAATAGCTGAAGACAAAGCAATGAGAGGAGAAAAAAAGCCTACAAAACATTCACACAATTACTGTAAACATCCTACCAATTTTTCATTTACTGTATGAGGAACAGACCGACCCATGCCCCACCCCACCAAAAAAAGGCACATTTTTAGGCTTTTCAGAGGCTCTGCTAACAGTATCTGAGTCACTTGAGTAACTTACCTAAACTGGAAACATATAGATTTACTAAATCTCTTAGATCATGGGATGGTTTGGTATTGCCTTTCTTTCCTCTTTGTAAATAGGTTATTTTGTTCTTTTCTCATAATATTCACCTTCTTCCAAAAATTAGAGTGGATGAATGCAGAGCTCAAGGGTAAAAGTTGTTCATCACCAAGCACTTTGCTTGGTGATTAATAGGCCAGTCACTTTGACATCTGCTTAAGGTGGTTATAACTGAAAGTTCTACACAAAAATGTCAAGTGAAACTATTGAGAACTGAAGAACCTGAGTTTACCCCAAGAATGCAAAGATAATTTAACACTAGACTACATTAGAAAATTTGTTATTGTAATTCGCCTCACTAACAACTTAAAGGAGAAAAATCATAATTATGACATAAAACTACAAGACCATAGATGTCCAAAATCTACAGTATAGGTCTTATAGATGTATAGATCTTATAGATGCATAAGATCTACAGGAGATGTAGAAAAATCCAATCTACATTCTTAAAAAAAAAAACAAAAAACAAGCAAACAAAAATACTTCTTAGCAAAATACTTGCATAATTCAATAAAAGGTAGGCAGCAAATGCCCACCACAAACATCCTTACCGAAGAAATGTTTAAAGTGCTCCCTTTAAATAAGGAACAAGGCCAGGAGATTCACCACACTTCTATTCAACACTGTACAATGGAAAGGGGCCTGCCCGAGGCCACAAAATTAACCATTAGCGAAGTGTGAAGGACCCAGGCTTTCCATCTCCTAGTCCAGCACTTTATATACTTCATTACAGTTTTGTGCTACAAGACTTCTGTTTCCTTTGGGCATGAGTCCCTTCCGCCTATCATTTCAATTCACAGTTGCTGCTTGCTGGATTAGTTGATGTGCTGCAGTGGGGCTACAAAACACTGTTCGTCTGCCTAGGAGGTCTGGGTTTTACTTTTTCTATGGTAATAGAAAAGGGCAGGAAGATTAGTACAAGTCATAACTTCACTGCAGCTACAGATCAACATCCCTATACACTAAGACAACACAAAAGCACAGACCTAAGTTCTTGGTACATGTAAAAGAAACTCTATGTGACATCATGCCTCACACCTTTTATCTCACTCTTACCTCGAAACACTAGCTATAACCTTTTCCATCCTACTGTCACATATTTGATAATTCTAATCAGCGAGAAATACTAAAGATATAGAATACATGAATAATATAATTAACAACTTGATTTAAAACACATTGTACCTTGAACTCTACAAAGCATGCAAATGCTTTCCTTCTTCTCCAAATCAGACTTAGTATACTCCAGAAAATTCTAGATTGTATTGTCTTCCTTAGCAAAAGCCATAATAAAGGGCAGATTCACACCTTTAAATGCTTTCATTATCAACAAAGGACAAACTTAAAGACTTTTACTCAAGAAACTAAGAAACCAAGAAAATGTACAAAAAGCAGGATGGAAGAATTGATAAAGATAAATTAGAAGCAAATTAATCAGAAATAGATCAACGGTAGAATTAATAAGCTAATCCAACTGGTTTTACATTCATAAAATGTGGAGTGACATACTTCAATCTTCTTAATAGGAAGATTAAATATTGTAAGTACGTAGATACCAGTTTGTACGCATGCCCAAATATGCATAAACTGGGAAAATGTCTGAAAAGACATACATAGAAAAATGTCAGCAGTGTTTTTCTCCAAGGAGGGAGATTAAAGGTAGCATTTATTTATTATGCTTTTCTATATTCTCTAAATCTTTTGTAATGAATATACAATTTTATGATCAGAAAAAATAAGCTATTATTTTAAGATAACAAATTATTTCTCATTGACACATATATTTAATGTAATACCAATCAAAATACCAAAGAAACATGAGGAACTGAGGGAGAACTTCAAGAAGGTCTCCTGCGGGATTAAACATTTTGCAGCAGAGTGATGGAGGGGAATTTATTCCACAGACATTATAATTTAATGTAAAGCTCCGATTACCAACCCACACTTCCAAAAGGTGTCTGGCTAGTGCCTTCAATGGAACTGCCTCCAATTTTCAATTAAATACTGTGAATTTAGGTCACAGACAATGATAAAACCACCACCACTACCCACCACTCAGATCATTGTCAGACAGCCCAATGCCAGAATCAAGTAGAAACTAATTATAGTATCTTAAGGCAGGTGAAAAAATATCCCTGGAAGATCATCGCATAATTTGTTTCTTAAAACAGTCACAACCCCTGAAATAAGGTGGGAAGATGTTTTCAACCTCTCTCACCAAGGAACCCCTAAATTACAGACCCAGAGCTTAGAGGAAATGAGAAATAGGAAGCCACTTTGTCTATACCTTTCCAGTACTGCTCTGAGAGTGGGCAAAATATTATACAATTAATTATCGGCACTCTTCATCTTGTAACAAAATTCCAGACTAATTAAAAGACTGTTTTTAAAAATGAAAGAAGTGATCATTCAATTTCATCTTGGGTTGGGGACGATCTTTTCAAGTGAAAAAGAGGGGGAAGGGGGGACAAAAGGAAGACTAGATTTGCATGATCCAACAACTTGATGCCAACTGTTGGCGAGGGTTCAGGAAAATGAGCACTCCCATGATCTGCCGGTGGGAACAAACTGCAATATTTCTGAAGGACAATCTGGCTAAACATATTGAAAGTCTTTAAAATGGTCATAATCTGACATAATAAGTCAGTGTCTAAGAATTTTTCCTAAGAAAATAATGAGATATAAAAAAAAATGTATTTACAATATTGAAAGACTTGAAAAGAACATAAATGTTCAACAACGGGCAACGAGTATAGTACATATGAAATATTTATATAATCGAATACTACCTAGTCTTCAAAATCTTGTTTCAAAGAATAATAATGAGAATATGCTCAGAAAATATTAAAATTTAAAAAGTTAACAATATGTTCAGAATGATTCTAAAAATTTTTTTTTTTTTACTTGTGGGAAACACACACATACACACATGTATATCTGGAAGAAAACACCCAAACAGTGGTCATGTTATTATTTGGAGAAAATTAAAACTAATTTTAATTTTCTATTAGCAGTCCAAAGCATGCTGATAGACCTAGATAATTCTCACCCTCCCTTTAAGACTCAGCTTATTGCCACTTCTTTCAAAATGTCTTCCTACACTATCCTCCTTCATTCTATATTCTAGGTATTCCCCTTTAGCACAAGACTCTGGGATGTCCTCTATGATATTCTTTACCCCTGCATCATACTCATCGATTTGATTCATTATATCCCCACTACAGTTTGAACTGTCTGTAGTCAGAAATTGGGGTGTTTCATTTTTGTATCCCCAATCTGTCTGGGATTTAACAGATCTTCAAGCTAGAATGCTGGATTAGTAAAAGAAATTGACTAATCAAAAGATTCTCTGTGCTCTGTGAATTCAGGGAGGGAATTCTCTCTGAAGGTCAGGGAGGGAAATGTTAACAAGGGTGAGCAAATACTGTTAAAGAGGTATCTCCTTACCTTGGCTAGCAGGCTTGAAACATGTTTAATTTCACCATGTGCCTTCAGTAATTCTTGTTTGAGTTCAGTGCATGACAGTTCCAGCTGATCTTTCTCAGCTCGAGCTACTTTCAACATTTCTTGAATTTCACAGCCCTCTGCCGTCTGCCCCATTTGACTGGTCTCCACAGCGTTTTGCTTCTCATTCTCCAAATGAGCCTTCAAAGACCCATTTTCAATCTTTAGCCCTTCCAAGGTAACTTTACACTCTTCCAGAGTTTTGGCCATCACACTATTGTTATGCCGCTCCCGTTCCAGAAGCCCATTCAGTTTTTCATTTTCTTCTTTCAGGCGTTTAATCATTTCTAAAGCTCCTTGGTTTTCTTCCTCAACCTTCCGTAAGCTGCAGGTCAGCTGCTGCTGAATGTTGAGCAGCTTCTCTCTTTCGAAGCGGCCCTGTTCAAGAATTTCTGCGCACTTCTGCTCCATCTCTAGGAGTTTTCCTTCTTGAGCACTAGGCTCTTCATTCTTTACTCGCTCTTGTAAGAGATTTATCAACTTCTCATTTTCTTGACTTAGCTGCTCTGCCCTCTCTCGATGCTGATGAAAGGAAGTTTCCAAAATCGTCTTCTCATCCACCAGTTTCTCATTTTCAGCTGTCAATTCCTGCACCATTTGTTGCTGGTCTGATAATTCTTGTAAAGTAGCCTGCAGTTCTTCTGCTGTGCTATGGTGATTTTCTTCCATCTTTTGTATCTTCTCTGTAAGAGAAGCCAAGGACAATTCACTCACATTGTTAGGGGAACTCCCAGTGGTAGAACATTTTGAACTCTTAAAGGGATTGCTCATGGAAGACAGGGGCCTAGAGGGGGTGTCTGCTGTAATGTGCTCAAAATCGGAGGCATCTGGTGACAAAGAAGCTTTGGTTACGTCGCTACTTGAAGAATCTGATGTCCGCAATGCATTTTCATGTATGTTTTTTTTATACTCATCGATTTCACCAGACAACTGATTTCCAGTTGGGCTTCCGAAGCTTGACCCCTGGGTTATGGATGTTGGGCAGCTGCTGTCACCAGTGTGACTTGTTCCCCCTTCTGAATTTGGTGAATGCTCAAAATAAGTCAGTTTCTCCTTCAAGGCCCGGTTTTCTTCCTCCAGATCAGCAAGCTCTTTCTGAAAATTCTTGTTCTTCTCCTCAAGAGCTCTTATCAATGGTTCTGAATTATCTGGTGAGACTGATGTTCCATCTACCTTTGGGTCCAAAGCATCGGTTCCTTCAGCGTTCAGAGTCCTTTTCTCCTTGCATTTCTTTAGTTCACTTCGAAGTCTGTTAATTTCACTATCTTTTGCTTTGGCTTCTGCCAAAAGTTCCCGAACTTGAGACTCAAGCACGGCCTTTTCTCCACCTTCATTCTCTGGCTTAGGTCTTGTGGAAGTGGTCCTCAGGTGCTTGGTAGGGGTGGGTGTACTGGAAGAAGTTGGACTGGACACCGATTTCCTGGGGTTAGAGGGACCACGTGGCACAGTTCTCTCTCTTGAGACAGTTATTGAAAATTCTCGAGGAGCTGGAATGCCTGTTCGTTTGGTCGTTGTCACGGCCCCTAAAGATGGAAGTAGAAACCAATGAAACAAAGCAAGTGAAACCCAAATGAATCAGCTCTTATGGCACAGGGAACAAGGTGGCTGTCTCCATTCATCCATTTCCTCCTCCCAGTTCTGACTGGAGTTTCTGTCCCTGCCCCTATAGCCCTATACTTTGGGAGAAACTGACTCCAAGCCTGAGCTACTCAGTATAGTTGCTGGTTCAAGGCATGGAAACACCCCTCAGCTAAGGTCAGTGAAACATAAGGAAAGGTTTTCTGGCTAAGCTTCTCAAACATTACTGGACATGAGTAAGAGATTGTGTAACTCTGGGAATGGCTGGCAACCATCACATCACAAGATGAAGGTGAGAAACAGAGAACAGAAAGAAGAAAACCAAATTTTCAGTAGCACTGTGGATTTGATTGCTGGCCTTCTAATTACAAAAGCCAATAAATACCCTTCACAGAAGTCACCCTGAATTGGGTTTTGTCACCTGCAACTTAATACATCTGAACTTATAACCTTGGCAGCTAAACAAACTGCCCTTTGACAAAATATAAGTTCATTGTGAATTTCTCAGTAAACACTTAAAAATTCATCGTTAACATATTTGGACTGAGCACAAAATTGATTAAGAAATCAGAAGACATACATAATACTAAGGAGAGACTGATCTGATCCAATGACCTACTGATTTAACGTAAGTGGAAATGGTGTGGTCATTCGTATCCATAAACAAGAACATACAGGATAAGGGCATATTATGCATATCTATGATACAGCTTTAAATGTTAAAAGGGTTTATATGATATGGAAATGATATGGAATTTAGAATACTTATAATGGGAAATGTAAAGAATTATTTTTATTTCCATCTATACCACTATACTATAATTACTTTTAATTTTTCATCTATGCTATATTTTTTATTTTCATTTACACTATTCCTATGGACAACATTAAAAAATTCTAGGGGTGAAAAGCCAGACACTGATTTTCTATATGCTCTAGGAATGAAACTCACCTCAGAGATTAAAGTATAAATGAAAAACTTGGATCTGTTTTACAAATTCAAAGACCATTTAATTAATCAAGGCTGATTTTCTATAACTTATACAAATACGCGCCTTGGGTTGGAGGTCACCAATCTCTGGGCCTCTACAGTGTAGAAAGGGTTGGGGGAAGGGGATGCAGCCACAGACTGGCAGCAGCCCCAGTCTGCTAAGGGACAAACAGAACCCAACATGGCACAGTAGCTCTAAACCCACCACCGAGACTGCTACTCAGACATGAGCAAATGCCTATCTAAATATCCTGAAATTTGAGGTGATGATAGCATCTAGAGCTGTCTCTGACAGTTGAATACTTTTAAAGCTTTGACATAATAAAGGCTAAACTGTCATATCTATTAATATACAGAAAAAAAAAACTATGGTTTTTATATTAATTCTTTCAAATTAAGTTACAGGAAAGCGAAAGTACTATGATACATATTTAATGTTTTCAGATGTCCAGATGCCTTGCTTGCATCATACTAGATATGCAGTGAAGATTTAATTATTCTTGTAGAATGAAGGTTAAAATCACTGAGCAATGAAATGTTTTAGAAACACCAGTTCTCTAGAGTGAAGTAATCCTGGCCAGGACCATACTGAAACCTGGAAAATAACTAGTGTTTCACCATAACTATAGTCAGAACAGGCAAAACTGAGAATCTAGGACATTTGCCATTCCTAATAATGCTACTAAAATTAAGGCTCCTCCTCAATCATTGGTTGGTTTTGAAGATGGGAAGAACTCAAATGAGGCAGTAGATCAGCCCAGTCATCATTTCTAGCTACAGTTTAACTCCTTTTTGCTGCCAACTCTTAGTTTGCTCCCCACTTAGGGGTTACTTAAGCCTTATCTAAACTACTAGGAATTTTTTTTACATCAATCCAAAGTACATTTATGAAATATATCCAGTTGTGGATTATGAAATACATAATCCAGTTGTATTTTTTTTTACATTTGTTTTCATCACTTGAAGAGAGTCCTTGGTTTGTTTTTTATTTTAAAAGGTTCTTCCCATATCTGTACACATCATTTCAAAAACTGCAATTAGCAGAGGTAAAGTTTACAGAGTTGTTAAAATTCATCATCAGATCAAACTAGGTTTGGGGCTTGGCTGCTCACTCCCCTATTTGTGCCGAAGTCTGCTGCCCAGACACACCTCATCATGGGAACTGGTGGGCGAGAGTCAGTGGGGTTCTACTCAGTCTCCTTTAAGTACTGTGGGTTCGGCAGCCTCACTGCTGACTGAACAATACATCCTGGAGCCCTGAAACTGGGCATGCTACCTAACAATACACCACGGTAAAGGTGACAGCCAGCAGGGATGGTGGGAAGTAGGGGGCCGCTGGAACAGGGACTAGCTCGGCTGGCACTCCTACTTCTTCTGTCTCCTTCCCATCCTCATACCAGATCATTACTTATTCCTACTGAGGTGGCTGTCTAACTGAAACAAGTGAAAACAGAAGCAAGCTCCACCTAATACAGTAATTTATGAATTTACTTTACAAAAACATGTCTGATGTTACATTTTAAAAGGCCAAATGAAAAATTGCATGTCGTGGTTGACCACAGGTGCATCAAACTGTGTATTCAGAGACACATGCTAGCAAGGAACATATAATATTGAGAACAGGTGGGTATTAAGCTGGTTGTACTGTAATTTTCCTGTTTCTTTTTTACAGTTGTATTTATGCAATACATTTTTAAAAAACCAGAGGGACAAATCCTACATAACAATATATAGAGAGATAAAGGGGTGGGAAAAAGAAATCTTTTTAGAGAAGAAAAAGCACATTCAAAACAATAGCACAATCCTTTAAATCACAAATCAGGTGACTGTTTTAAGCAGTGATTCTCATGAGCTGAAAATTAAGTATTGTCAGTCCCTTTTTAATTTCCTCATCTTACCCAAAGAATTTGCTACTGGGGTTGTTCTTTGGATGGTATTCTGTCTAACATGCACTGATGAAGGAAATTGATGACATTCTAAAATAAATTATTAATCTTTCATTTATTCAATGATTAATATGCCTGCTCTGTGGAAGATATAAATGCAAATTCATATAAAAAAAGGTGGGAGATGTAAATGCGAATTCATCATCTTTACATACCACACAATTGCTGCCTTGCCTCCTAAATACAAAAGAACTCGCTCATTCTAAGAATCTAAACTAGGATATTTTTTACTATCGCTCTGCATAAATTTTTTTCTCAAAAGTTCCAATAATTGCTTTATTGTCAAATCTGATTTCCCCCCTTCATCCTTCTCAACTTTTCAATGGCAGCTAACTTTACTGAATATCTGTTCCTTCTTTCCTTCTTTCATTTTATTCATGTCTGACAGTGGACCCATCATTTTTTAGGTTCCCCCATTATCTTAAAAACACATTTAAAACTTCCTTCCCTCCTTCTTTTTGTAACTAACCAGTTGGTCACTAAAACCTAGTACTGTTTTGGAAATGTTTCCATAATTTTTCCTTTCCTTTTGGTATGGGTGTAGTCCAGGTCCTCAGAATATTAGATCTAAATTCCTGAAATGCTCTCACAGGTCTTCCTGATTTTAGCCTTTCTCACTCTTAGAGGTATTCGGGGTCAAATCCCTTACATGTCATTCATTTTTCTGTTCAAGAATCTGTATTTTTTCTTGTCTGCTGCACCAATGTCAAACTTCTTCCCTTGGCTTTCAAGATCACACATAATCTCTAATCAGCATACCCAACCTTATCTACTTTTTGGGTTTTTTTGATCTCCAGCACACACATTTAACTCTAGCCAGTATTCTCAGTGTCCCCAATATACTTGTGACTTGTGGACATATCATTCCCTTTCCACTGTATCCTTCTGACTGGCATTTAAACAAGCTTAATTCTCTTCAATTAAAAAAACCAACCCAAAACTGGAATCCACATATTCCTCCAGCTAATGTCTGATTTCTCTCTCCTCCCCCACAGCTGAATCCTCCAAAGAGTTATGTTCACTGGTTTGCATTTCTTCTTTCTCGCTAACTCCTCTATGCACTCTCATTACTCAACCAAAACACTGTTTGCTGAGGTCATCAATGACTTCCATGTGGTCCAATACAATGGACATTTTAAATCCTCTCATCAGAGCTGAACGATTTCTTCCTTTTTGAAACATGTCTCTGATGTCACACTGTCCTAGTTTTTTTCATACCTCAGCAGCCACCTGTCTCCTTTGCTTGTTCTTATTCCTCCTCTCTCTACTCTCTACATATTAGGATACTTCAGATCTAAGTCCTGGGCCTTTTTTCTTCTCTTATGATAAATATTTTCCTGGTGATTCTACTCAATCCCATGATCTTAAATACTACATATATACTGATGACTCCCAAATTAACTCTTATATGGATCTCTCCTCTGAGCAACGTCTAATATAAAACTACTTACTTGATAAGCATAAATGAATTATCCCCCAAATACCTCAAACTTGATAAAAGGGAGAAAGGAAAGCTAAGAGTGAATAGAATATGCCAAGGTCCTGGAGTGCAGAGCCATGGCAGGGAAGGGACAAGTGAGGAAGAAGAGTAATAATGTGTATGGGGTATTCAAGGAAAGTCTCACTCATTGAGATTCAAGGTGATATACAATCATTAAAACAAAGCCAGAGTGCTATGAAAAAAAGAATAAAGATAATACAAGAGAAAGCTCTCAAAAATTTTAAATGTTTGTCAAATTAAAAGATTCAACAGAAGGGGTGGAATGTAAAATCAAGAAACCCAATATGTAAAACAAAACAAAAACAAGACGAAAACAGAAAAGATAAACAAGAGGGCCAATCCAAGAGATCAAACAATCAATTAACAGAAGTTCCAGAACTACAGACCAGTGGAAACAAAATGGAGGAAATTATCAAAGAACTGAAACAAGAGAATTCCTCAAAGTTGAAGAACATGAGTCTCCAGAATTCATGTCAAGCAAAACAAATGAAAAAGACCCACATGGAAATAGATAAATCATTTCTAAAGTTTCAGAACACCAAGAATGACTAAAATTTGGGGAAAGGGGTATGGACTGAGAATGAGACTGACCATCATCACTCATTAAAAATATTGAGTTCTAAAAGGCAATAAAGAAAACGCCTTCAAAGTTCTGAGGGAAAATGATTTTCAACCTAGAATTCTATACCCAACCTAACTATAAATCGATCACAGAAATAGAAAATACATTTTAAAGCATGGAAAGACTCAGCACATTAAAGGACATTAAACTGCCAACACCCTTTCTGAGGAAGTTATTCGAGGAGGTGCTCCAGTAAAACAAGGAAGTAAACCAAAGAGGAAGAAGATGAGTGATCTAAGAAGCAGAGGCTCTATTCGAGGAAAGCAGTCAAGGGAATCTCAATATAATACCATTATCTTACAAGTCGGTAGAACAAGTCCAGACTGGGTCTAGAAGATAAAGTGCCTCTTAAGGGAAGTTCCCTTGACAGAACGCATGATTGGATGAAGAGTATAAAAAAAATGAAGATACAATAAAAATAGTGAAAAAACCAGAATCATAAAAAGCAGCTGCGTAAGAAAAAAAACGAAATTATAACACGTGACTTCACTCTACAGGGAAGAATACCTACGTAATCACAATAATATTAATACTATTTATATTGACCTAGACATAAAGTATGCAAGACTATTTTAAAGAACATTTGAAATTATCCTTGCTAGCAAAATAAAGTAAAGTACAGATGAAAGAAACTGGGAGGTAGAAGACGAGGTAGAGAGAGCTGGTAAAAAGGGTAGTGACAATAATATCCATCCTCATCTTATAAATGGAGATCAAAGATACTATGTGCAGTTGACAAACCAAGAAATAAAGATGAAATATATTATTAAAATAAAAGAGGTAACTAAGAAAGGAACTAAAAATAGTGATATTATCATAATGGGAGGGGGTGAAAGTTTATGAATTAAATCCACATTTATTAGGAGTCAACACAATGTCTAAATTCGAAAATGAAAAAATAGCAATGTCAGGAGAATGAGAATACAAGCCAAGGACTAGGAAAAAACAACTGCACAAAACATATCTGAAAAAAGGACTGTTATCTAAAACACACAAAGAACTCAATAAGAAAATAAACCACCTGATTAAAAATGAACAAAACACAAGGGGGTTACTAGACTTATCGGGGAAATCACTTTGCGAGTTATATAAATGTCTATCCACTATCTGTACACCTGAAACCAATACTGAACATCAACTGTAAATGAAAAATAAAATTATATTTTTAAATGGGCAATATATCTGAACAGACACTTCACCAAAGGTATAAAGATGGCAAATAAGCATATAAAAAGATGCTCAACATCATGTCATTAGGAAACCAAATTAAAACAACTATGAGATACCACTGCACACCTATTAGAATGGCTAAAACCTAAAACACTGACAATGCTGGTGAGGATGTGAAGCGACGGAAACTCTCATATACTTCATTGGTGGGGAGGCAAAACAGCACAGTCACTTGGGAAGATGATTGGTTCTTACAAAACTAAACATATTCTTGCCATACAATCCAGCAATTGCACTCCTTGGTATTTACCCAAATGAACTGAAAACTTATGTCTACTCAAAACCTGCACATGGATATATTTACAGCAGCTTTTTTCATAATTACCAAAACTTGGAAACAACCAAGATATCCTTCAGTAGGTGAATGGATAAACTGTGATAAATCCAGACAACGGAGTATTATTCAGTGCTAAAAAGAAATGATCTGTCAAGACAAGAAAAGACAGAAACTTAAATGCACATTACTACGTGAAAGCCAAAGTGAAAAGGCTACAAACTGCATGACTCCAACTACTATATGACATTTGAGAACAGGCAAAACTATGGAGACAGTAAAAGGATGTGACTGTCAGGGCTTTAAGTGGAGGAAGGGATGAACAGGTGGGGCACAGAGAATTTTTAGGGCAGTGAAACTATTCTGTATAATATTTAAATGACAGATACATGTCATTATACATTTGTCCAAACCCACAAAATGTACAACAGCAATAGTGAATCCTAATGTAAATTACGGACTCTGGGTGACCATGATGTATCTATATCAATTCATCAATTATAACTAATGAACCACTCTGGTGAGGGATTTTGATGGTCGGGGGAGGTTAGAGGGGCAGGAGGTATATGGGAACGCTGTACTTTCTGCTCAGTTTTGCTATACTAAAACTGCTCTAAAAGTCTATTTAAAAAAAAGCAATATAAGCATAATGAAGTGGTTACCTTTGCGAAGCGGGACAAGGAATGGAAAGGTGTAGGGCAGCAGGAGGGCTTTTCATAAAGACCTTGTCCGACTTCATTTTTTTAACCTGTGCATGTACTACTTTGATAATAAGAATTGAGAAAAAGAAACGTGAATGCTTGCCAATGCAGTGTGGAAACAGGCAGTCAGCAATCGTTGGTTTTATAGGCAGCACTGATCCTTTGGACTTAGAACAAATGAGATAAAAGAAAAAAAGTTTAAGGCAACTCAGCAAGCAGAAGCGCTGCTATAAGGAACTAAGTCTGTTATTAAATCTCATGGCCCCACCTTGCCTGCAGAAGAACGTAATTTTTTCTATAGCTGGACTGTCCTTTGGGAAATTTCAACAAAGTGTTTTCCAGAGATCCATATATATCTCATATGAAGTTACTGGAAACTCTTTGAAAACTAAACAGGAAAAAAAACATGAAAGAATTCTATACATACAAATGAACCAAATTAATTACTCATTTTGCTTCCTTTGTTAAAAGCAAACAGTAGGGTCCACATTTAGAGATGGTTTTTGTTAGCAGGATAAATTAATGTTTTCTATCTTGTTTTTATTTTATTTTATTTTTTGCAGAATGCCAAAATAATTTTGCTACAGTCATTTGCTCAGCAACTTGGGTTAGAGTTTAAAAGACCTGTAAATCTGCATCCTTCTCTTTCCCAAATACTCATATTGTTCCACGGCCACTATGAACAGTGCTCCAGAATGAGGGGGCTTCTGAACAAAAGACTCCTAACATGCAGAAGGGGCTCTGGCCTGGGGAGGACACAGTGACTGCTCTGTGCGGGGTTAAAGACGAGATAAAGCAGGAGACAAAGTGGCAGTGTTACAAGAAGAGAGAATGCTGTGGTCTGACCAGCTTTTTCCAGGTGGCCCACAAAGCCGGGTGCAGTTAGTCATCTCCAGCAGAACCCAAAATGTAAAACAGCTCTAGAAGGGCAGTGCCCTGTGTGCCATTTGAAAACTGCAAAGCAGGCGGAGACATCTAATTTCCATTGAAACTGAAGGGGCCAGAGGAACAGCTAATCCCAGAAATTGCTCCACACTCTCGATTAGCCTCCTTGACCCTGTGTGGACCAAATTAAATCATCATTACCTAACTCAAGAGCCTGGCACCTCTGCATAGGAACCGCCCGGCACTCCAATGGTCTCTAGGCAGCAAACGCTAAGAATGAGAAGCTGAGGGTGGTGGGGCTTCAGTGAATTAAAAAACCTGCTTCTCCATGTGCAGCCTTCTTTTCTGTAGCAATAGGAAAAGACTGATTCCCCAATCTATGAGGCGTGATGCAATTTAGATTACCTATTTGATCATGATTTAGCTTTGACTCCCTAAAATTATATACTTGGCTCAGTTATAGTATATCTCATAGTGATCACTAAGGAACTGCCAAGTTCCAACATTAAAAGATATTAAATTCATATGAGTTTATGATTAGAGAAATTAGAGAATTAGGTAGACTGGGCATGCTGAATCCTATTTCTTTGGATTAATATAACTTTTTTATTCCTCTCTCTCTCTCTCTCTAACTACCCAAAGGTTAAAACACACAAAGAACTTTAAGGAATTGTCCACATTCCTAAAACTGGAGTTCACAAGGTAGGAAATGATAATAGAACTTTATATTTGTGTAGTGCTTTGGTTCTCAAAGCATTCTAATACCCATTAATTTGAAGCTCACAGAAATCAGTTGGAAAAGTATTATCTTCATTTTATGGATAAGGAAAGTCTGAGAAGCTTCGCAATTTGCCCAAGGGTCACATAATAAGTACGTTTTAATACCTAAGGAAGTACAAAATTGTATTGTTTCAGAACTGGAAGCAACAGAGAAATTATGTAACCTAATTTTTCATACAAAATAGTATCAATAGCATCCAAGTTCTATTGTTATTTACTAAACTCTCATGTTCCAGTTACCACTGTATATTTTCAGTGAAAGAGAACCCAGTATCAGACAACCCCTTCCACTGTTGAGCAGCTCAAATAGCTAGACAATCCTTCTTTATATGTGGCTGGCTTCTATCTTCATTAACATGGTACATGTTGGTTTCAGTGCTGAATGATCTGGAACCACAAAGAACAAATTTATTGCTTATTCTATTTGACATCTGAATATCTGGAAGCAGTTGTGTTTCCCCTTGGTCTTCTATTCTTTATGCAAAACATTCCTAATCCTTCCCACCAGGCCTCTTAGGACCCACGGTCATTTATCAGATGAACTGCCTAGAGATACTTTGATTTATCAAAGTCCCTCTGAAATGTTATCCAGAAATCCCAAAAATGCTGTAGATGTGGTCACTATGAGTTAGGAATCGTTTGGTTGCAAAAGAAAACCCATCTCAAGCTTGCAACAAGAAAAAGTTACGGCTTGCATAACTGAAAAGTCTAGGGGCAGGTCCAACTTCAGGTCCAGTTCAATCGAAAGATGTTCGCAGGGTCCATTTCTCTCCATCTCTTGCTCCAGCCTTCCTCGACAGGTCACCTTCATCAGTAAGGTGCCTTGCCTCATGGCAGTGTGATGCCTCTGGCAGCTCTAGGCCTCATGTCTACACACCATCAAATCCTATGAAGACCCAACAAATGTCCCCTCGCATTTTGTTCTGACTTGTTCTGTACTGTCCTTGACTCACTGAAGTCAAGGTGATATGCTGATCCACTGAAAATGGGAAAACAGTGAATTATCCAAGGAGAATTCCTGAAAGAAGAGGGAACATCAAATAAAAAGTATTCAAAATGTGGTCTGACCAATGCTGAGTTAGTTCCCTGGTATGGTACACTGGCATAGTAATACAACATACAGAAAATGAACCAGTTTAAAACAAAAAACCAAACAGACAAGGCTTGAGACCCCAGCAGGAGATATTAGGAAATAATCAAAAACAAAAATTATGTATAATGTTTAGCATACATTTAGTATACATAATATATAATTACATATATGTAATACTTAAAATATAATGCTGAATGAAAAAAGACCAAAATGGGATACTAAATTGTAAGACTACTGTGATGATAACTAGGCAAACATTTCTTGTTTATGAGACCATTTATCTGCATGCATTAAGCTGCTAGAATTGGCTCTATAAAGGCTCTTCTAACGTGAGTGAATGAAAATTATCACAGTTAAGATGTATCTTACTAAACCCTCATGTTCCAGTTTCCACTGTTTCAGAACAAATTTCTCATAACTTCATAGCTTAAAACCACCATTCTTTTTTGCTCATGATTTTGCAGGTCAGGAATTTGGGAAAGGCTTGGCCAGGCAGCTTTCACTTAGATGCTCTCAGGTGGTTGCAGTCCAAGGATGGCTGGAGCTGCAGTCACTTGAGGACTTGGCTGGGTCAGATGTCCCAGCTGGCTCACTCACATGTCTGACAGTTGACGCTGTAGGAGGGGAGCTCAGCTGGGCTGTTGGTTGGAGGACTGTAATGTGACCTCTCCAGCATGATGATCTCAGGGTAGCTGGACTTGTTATAGAATGACTCAGGGCTCCAAGTGTGTTTCTGATAACAAGGGTTGCTGCACAGCTTCTTATGACTCAGCCTTAGCAGTCATACAGCATTTTTGACTATTGGCTGACGCAGTCTTTGGCCTGCCCAGATTCAAGGTTCAGATTCCTTAATGGAGGAAGTGGCAAAGTCACACTGTGGAAGAGCATGTGGGGTGAGAGACAGTCATAGCCATCTCTGGAAAATACAATTTGTCATGTCTCACTGGGCTGACAAGACAGATTTTTATCTCATAAAGCCATTAACTGTGTGCCTCTATTTCCCAAACTGATTTTTTTATCATTAAAATTTCTAGCATAGAAGCCAATGTTAATTCTACTGACAAACTGCCAGTTCCAAAGACACAGTGAAGACAGTTGTGAAGTCCACTCTCCGATAAATACAAGACTCTTGATGTTTTGCATTTTCTCAGGCAAGCTGGTCCCATTTCTTCCTTATAGTGCAAAGGAGCAAAGTCTAAGATGGATGAAAACATTCTCAGCGCTTTGCCACAAAAATAAAAGGAACTTTCCCCTACCCTTGACTTTATTATTTTTAATTGAAAAAAGAACAAAAACAGCCCTCTCTCATGGACAATTTATTCTTCACCGAATACTTTACATATATTAACTCATTTAGACCCGATGGAGGTATTGTTGTTATACATATTTTACCTCACAGGAAATGGAGGTGTAGATGGATCCAGAAAACTTGCCCAAGGTTACACAGCTTGAGTTGAGTTTCAAACCCAAGAAATGTGGGCTCCACAGTTCATAACTTAATCACTAAACTCTCCCCTCTGCATAATGTTCTTTCTAAATCTGAAATAATCAAAATCTTCTACTTTCCTGAGATATCAATGTGAAATATGAAAAACATGCATCCTTCCATATTGACACAAACAGGCTTAATTTTTTCTTTGGGATCATAACATCTGCATATATGACATGAGACTGTAAACGTTCCTTTGTGAATTCTATTTTATCACGTTAGAGTACATTGTATTTATAGCCTTCCAGGATAATGGAAATAGATCTAACTTGTTCTTTTTAACAATATAATACTTCATAAGAATGGCGTACTACAATTTATTCGGCCAGTTCCTACTGAAGAACATTCAGATTGTTCCTAGATTTGGGATACTATAAAAAAAAAGTACTGCAATTAACAAACATTTTCTACATTCACTACATACTTAAGTACAGGTGCTTTTACTTCTAGAGGACAGACTCCCCACAATGAAATGGCTTTGTCAAAACGACATATATTTTCAATCTCAATAGCTACTGCCAGATTGCTTTCCAAAAAGATTGCAATCATTCACATGCCACCAGTAATGTATGGCAGCAACTGTTTATATCTTGATCAGCACTGGAATTGTTAATGTTTTTGATACAGGAAAAATGGTTTCTTTTGATTTCCATTTCTCTGATTACAATGATGTCCAGTATCTTTTTTCTTATATTTTATACTTATAAAACAGCTTGTAATTTTTTTTTTTGCAATTGAACTGTTTATCATACTATTGCCTGGTGACCTATACCACCACCTTCTATGTCATTTAGTTTTTCTTTATTTGTTTATAGGTGTATCTCATATACTCAGAATATTTTGCAATATTTTCTCCAATTATTATAAATGTTTAAGCAGAGGTTGGTTGCACCCCAGTATTTTTCTTTTTCTTCCTCGGTAATGTGACTTTTTGTTGGACATGTGGTCTCAGAATAAGGACATTCTCCAGCCTCTCTTACAGCTGGGCGTGACCAGGTAACCAGGTTCTGGCCAACTGGATGAAGCATTTTCTGAAAGCTCTCCTGAACAAGCAGTGCTCATCCCTTTCCTTCATCCTGCTGCCTGAAATACAAAGGCCACATTTGGGGCCATAAGATCAGGGTCTCACATAGTGGACCCAAAAATCACCAAGAGCCAAGGTCCCAGCACCACCAAATCCCATGCCTGCCTGTACTAGCCACCCACGCAGACTTATTTACATGAGAAATAAACCTGGGTCTTGTTTAAGCCACTGTTATTGGGGGTTTTGTCACTTGTAGCTAAATTATATCCTCATATAGTGACCCTAAATATAAAGTGATACTCATTTCCCAAAAAAGCAAAAATCAAAAACAAAGCACAATGCAAGCTTCTTGATCAACTTGAGTAAACTTTTATTCTGCAAATAGTCAAATCCCTAACTTTATATTTTATTTATATAAGTATA
Source organism: Pteropus medius (assembly GCF_902729225.1). Classification (NCBI taxonomy): domain Eukaryota; kingdom Metazoa; phylum Chordata; class Mammalia; order Chiroptera; family Pteropodidae; genus Pteropus; species Pteropus medius. Next base: position 7,955,875 of record NW_024352783.1, read on the forward strand.
ATTGACCCCTGAACAATGCAGGGGCTCTTCATCTATTCCAAATTTTCCAGAAAACCATCTAAGTTGTTCGAGATTCGGTGCTTTTTGAATTCAGTGACAATATCATGGTGTCACTGAAAATTTACCATGTCACAAACACATATTTACATGATATTAGGTCAATTTTTAAAAAAATTCTTCCTGTGAATATATACTTGTGATCCCTATAACCTAACCACTTATTTGACTGTCATATAATCTTTCAACATCTCAATTCGACACCATGTAACATCTGTAAGTATAAGATCATAGCCAATGGAATACTAAATTTGTTTAAAACGTGTCTCCCTTTTTCTAAACCAACTCTGTCAGGTGGCCTCTACAAAACTCTAAAATTAAAACTTATTAAGGCTATTTAAGTCTGTCTTCCCAAAATATTACTTTGTCATGCAGAATAAAGTAATTAAGAACATGTTCAATTAAAAATGTCACTTTGTGAAGCTTGAATGTAAGGAGCTTCCTTTTTTCCTCAGAATTTTAGTGTTATATCCAGGGATTTATTT